>NW_007730623.1:132497-167578 GCF_000696425.1 Galeopterus variegatus
AATTTTCTAGGGCCTCTCCACATGGCCTCTCTCTCCAGCAGGTTAGCTTGGATTTCTTTACCACATGATGGCTAAATTCCAAAAGAGAGCACTTCAAGTGGGGCCCAATGGACAAGTGCTTAACTACTTATTTCACATTTGTTAATATCTCATTAGACAAAAAAGTTATTCAACAAACTCCAAAGTCAACGTGATAAAGGACCTCAAAAGGGTATGACAGTGGGAAATGTGGTTTATTGGGGACCCCCAATGTTTACCGTGGTTTATAAACACTTAGGGTAAAGATGGCATCTTCTATTTTTTGGAAACATTCACATTTACTAGCATTGTCTAGAGTATTTTGGTAGGTACTCAATAAACATTTGTTGACTGAATAAATGAACAGAGAGTACAGTTAACTGAGAATAAAGCTCTGTAGGACGAGCGTTGCAGACAAGAGCTGAAGGTTGTTCCATGAGGAAAACAGAAGCCTGAGAAGAAAGGTAGTTAAACATCAAAAACAAATGGATAGATGTTAGGGAATTTAACTAATGTCCTCCCCATTACTTTCAAGACAAGAACAATCCAAGAAATAAATATCATAAGAAATCAGAGTATGCTCAGCTCAGCACTGTATTGGCCCTCATAAAGGATACAGAAGAAAATAGGGCCATTGAGGTCATTTAGGAAACCAGAAATAACGAAAGGAAAACTTAAATATTACAAGGACTAATAGCATCCTTAACACAGTGCATAGTACATAATGGACACTCAAAGAATGTTCTGGAAAGAGGCAACATGCAGTGGTCAGGAAATGAAAGATAGGTTAATTCAGGGTTCAACAAACTATAAACCACAGGAAAACCTGGCCCTTCATCTGTTTTTTAAAATTGAGTTTTATTGGAACACAGCCATGTCCGTTTGTTTACATATTGTCTATGGCCGCTTTTCTACTATAGCAGCAGAGTTAAGGAGGTGCAAAAAAAGAACGTAAGGCCTGCAAAGTCTAAAGCATTTGAGGATAAGGACTTGGACATCATCGGGAGCCTACTGCAGACTTTAAGCTCCATGAGGGCAGAAAATCTATCTATTCCACTTGTATCCCCAGTGCTTGGGACATGGAAAGCACTCGATAACTGTTTATCAATTGACTGCTTTTTGTCTGTGTGATTCATGCAGGTCAGGCAAAGAGGGCTGGCTCCAGGGCCCCCCAGAAGGCACACTGCTATCTATTCATCAAACGCACAAGAGCACCTCATGGTGGCAGTGGAAAGTGTCTCCCCGTCAGTCCTCTCACCTATTGCAGACTCCTTCTCCAGCAACACCATTTTTAGCCTGAGGATGTTGAAGACAGGGGCAGTCACAGTTCTTCAGGGCAGGGACCAGGTCATTCATCTGTGTATTCCCTATCACAGAGCCTGGCACAATTTCAGTACTCAACGCACATATGTTGAGCAGGTCAGGGTGGAACAGGAGTCCATTTGGGGCACAAAAGCTGATAGCAAGGTTTCTAGTAGGGCACTGGGTCAGGGTGAGAGGCCTACAGGCCAGTCAGGGTTGCTCCATGTGACCACAGGTTTTTGAGGCAGACAATGCTATATTATTCAGGCCACCAGACAGCCAGGTAACTTTGAATTTGGTGAATCAAGTCAACAGGAAGTCAGCAGACAAGGCAGTGCCAACATGGACAGCAAGAGAGGGGTCAGGGGCCCTGTGGGTTCAAGAAACCAGGCGTTGGTGGAAGTCGAAGTTGAAGGGGTGCAGGAACCTGCAGGAGACAGGAGCGAGCTTACCTGGAGGCGGCTTCCTGCACCATTGCCCGGGTACTTATACTGTCCTCTGTAGTGGGCATCAACTCAGCCTAGCCAGAGGCTCCTAGACAACCGTGCCCATGTCACGTGGGAGCCTCTGGTGGGAACTCTAAAACCAAAGGTGGGATGGGGACAGTCAATTCAACAAGCAACAGTCAGAGCAGATACAAAACTGAATATGACAGTCGCCACCCTTGGGAAGCTCACAGTTGCTATAGGGCAACAGGTAGGCACCACACAACGAACTCTTACACACACGGTGGTAAATTAAAACAAGGGCTACTGAACTAAAAGCTCTTTAAAAAAAAAGGTCTCATTCATTCTTTCCAATAATCCTATGTGGTAGACATTATTTTGTCCATTTTATGGATGAGAAATATGAGGCTCAGAGAGGAAAGGTAACTTACCCAAGGTCACACAGCTGTTAGGTGGTAGATCCAGGTTACAAACTCAGATTTCTCTTAAAGTTCATACTTATAAACTTTACTTCATAAAAACTGAAGCTGTTTTTCTCTGTTGTCGAGCACAATGCCAGGTATGTAGGAGGCATTCAGTAAATGCTTGTTAAGTGCATGACTCCTCTGAAGTAAGTTTAATTCTTCTTCTCCTATACTCTGTACTTGTTTCCATTGTAGCTCTATTTTAGCACTGCCCTTGGTAAAAGAGGTATATTGCACTCATTCCAAACAGGATAGTTTTGTGTTTCTGAGGTTGCTTAACTACCAAACTGTAAACTCCTGAGAGACAGGGACTATATCCTACCAACTTTTTAGCTAAGCATACACTAAGTGTTCAATAACTGTGAGTATGAATAAGCTATGGTTAACCTGGTAGTGTTGTGCTTGACAGACTAAAGAGGGGACAAAGAAAATCTGGGCTGGCATGGTTGGGGCTATTTTATTCTTTCCAGTATAAGTACAGTGCCTGGAGCATTAGAAGTGCTCATAAACCATGGCTGAGTGAATGAACAAGTGAGTGAATCCTGCATTTCCCAGTTCTAGTCATAGCAGTAGATCCCTTGCTACTCTAGGTGGTTCTAGAGTCAGTAGAGATGTTGTGTTACATTCTGGAGACCCTCCAAGTCCAAGGAATTTCTCAAACTAAACAGAATACCCCTGTCTCCAGAGAAACTATGTATCAGTTCCAAGTAGTTGTACCACAATCATAAACACAACCACAAAGGAATGGAAGCAAACCACCAAAACACCGTGAGTGGGAGGCCTAACTCCTCTCAACCAGTCAAGAGCATTTCCAAACAAACACAAAAGGGATTACACCTGCTCCGGATCCTGCCAAAAGAATAGAAAGCACCCAAGAAAATCAGACTGGCACCAAGTGAGAACCCAACAGGGCTGAGCAGGAAGCTTACTGGGGGAGGAGAGATGTCAGGATTAGTACTGTGGGAGGATGACCTAATTCCACTGTGTTCAGGAAATATTATTGCATGATCCAATGAGTTGCAAAACTCAGGCACATCATATAATTTTAACCAGAGATAGTAACAATGACTTTTATTGAGTGGTTACTAAGTACTGGCTCTATGCTCAGCACTGTTTACACATTAGCTCCTGTAATCCTTGCAGCAGCCCTATGGAACTGCTAAGACTAGGGAGGGTGATGGAATCATGGGAGTCATCCAGGTAGGCAAGAGAAAAAGTAAGGCCAGCACCAAATCTGAGGACGGGATGTTCAGATGCTGACAGATGAGTGTCTGCCCCACCTCTAATTATCTAAGCCAGTGATTCCCAAACACATCAGAGTAACTGGGAAAGGTTTCAAAAGACAGCTTTCTGAGTCCGCCTCGGACTCACTGAATCAGAATTACTAAGGACAAGACCCCAAAATATATATTTTTGTTTATATTTTTTCAATCTCTATTAAAAAAGATCACTCTGCATTCACACTGGTGCATATCCCACATATATATGGGCCTTAGTACAAACACTGAAACACCCAGGACCACAGGGTGTTCCCAAACTGCTTTCGTGTAATCCCAGCTCTACCTGATCCCAGAGAGTTCAAACATTCTTTGGGCCTGTGCAGATGGTGTTTTTCTGGACTATACTCAGTCCTGAAATTTGAGTTAGTACCCAAATTCCTTGGATTAACTTGACACCCTTGGCATTTTGTGCCGCCACAGGGGCTTATGTCCTCCCTCCCCAGCCATTTGCATCCAGCCAAAGCAGTGCCAGAGGCCTGTTAGTGAGGATGGGGGAGGGGACGCTTGGGACTCAGGGCACCAGCAATGAGAGCACCGCACAGTAAGAGGAGGTTCTACAAGACATGGCCCCATCACAGGCTTGATATCTACTCCCTGTTAGGAGAAGAGCGAATCCCTCAGCAGTCCTGAGCCCACAGAGGACAGGGCACAAGCGAGGTGGGGAGTGAAGGGTCTGGGCGTGAATGTAGATCTCGGACCATCTCAACATGCTCCCAGGTTCTGCATCCTGCTCAGGGATCTTCCTTCTCCAGCATCGAGAACCATCTCGACCAAGCCCCGTCTCTGCTCTTTACCACAGCCAAACACCTCTGCTCGTTCTTGGCAGGCCTCCACCACCCACGGACAAAAATAGACCAGCTGGCCTCCACAGGCACTCCGCTTTCGCTGATGAGAAACAAACGCCCTCTTGGTTTACTTTCTCTTCAAAAGTCCAGGAAGCCTCTTGACAGAAGATACTGGGAAGGTTTAGCGAAGGCCAAGGGTTTAAGTTTTGAAACCTAAACCATTTGACAGGCCCTGCGAAGGTGATGAAAGCCAAGAAACTTATGGTCGGGTGGAAACTCTTGCAGTTTGTGTCCTGTTCACTAAACGTGGTGAGACATTTATCGGGGTCCCGTAGATGTGGAAAAATTCAACTACAGTGAAGCAGGTTTGTGCTCTGTGTGAGCAAGAGCTTCCTAAGAGAGCTGTCCGTCCAGGGAAGAGTGCCCTGAGAGGCGTCAGAGCATTTCTGTCGGTGGTGAATCTGATTATCGGTCAGCCATGCCGTGGTGTGAGGTTCGAGCAAGATGACCTTTGAGATAGCTCCCAAGCCCCAGTTCCATGACTCTGGGATCATCATCACCATGAACTCTGAAGTCTTGACTGGGCACATTTTCTGCATGGGGCTTGTGGTACAGTGTAGAACAGTGAACTCAGAAAAGACCCATTCAAGAATCAGAACTAGTCATGTTCTTTTTTGTTTGTTTGTTTTGTTTTTTAAAAAAGATGGCCAGTAAGGGGATCTTAACCCTTGACTTGGTGTTGTCAGCACCACGCTCAGCCAGTGAGCCAACTGGCCATCCCTATACAGGGATCCGAACCCATGGCCTTGGTGTTGTCAGCACCGCACTCTCCCGAGTGAGCCACGGGCCGGCCCTAGAACTAGTCATGTTCTAAGGAATATTCCTGAAAAGTCTTGAGGCCGTGATGACTACCAAAATATACCCTAGGAATATTTCTGGATGTTTCAGTCACTGAGAATCTAGGAAGCATCATCTCTGCTAAAGTGATTAGTGTCCACTAATCAGCTCTCCTTTTTAAAACAGTCTTTACTCATCACCAAAAGCCCCTAGAATGTTATGCCTTCCTGATGGACACATTACAGTTTATTTTAGATGTAGCTTATGCTCCCAAATCTCTATCACTAACTCAGATCTTTCTTCTTATTAGATTGTTCCAATCAGCTGGATATTTCAGATTTGTATATCCAATTGCCTAACTGAAAACATCCCAAACTGTTTATCTGCTGCCAACCCTGCTCCTTCCACAATCCCATCCATTTCAATTAATGGCAATTCTATCCTTCCTATACCTTGGGCCAGAAACCTTGGAGTCATCTGTAACTTTCTCATTCACACCCTGTAGCCAGTCCGTCAGAAAAACCTGTTGTCTCTACTTTCAAAATATGTGTAGAATATGACCACTTCTCACTACCTCCACTGCTATCACCTGGTCTAAGCCATGATCATCTCTCGCCAAGATTACTGAAATAACCTTCCAATTTGTCTCTTTGCTTCCATCTTTCAGTCTTTCTCAGCACAGGAACCAGAGAAGAGTGACAAGAATGTTCAATATGATGACTGTTTTGGTGGTTACGTGGTTCTACATAACTTGTCAAAACTCATCAAATGTTACGCTTAAAATTTTATTATATGTAGGGCCGGCCCATGGCTCACTTGGGAGAGTGTGGTGCTGATAACACCAAGGCCATGGGTTCGGATCCCATATAGGGATGGCCAGTTAGCTCAATGGGTGAGCGTGGTGCTGACAACACCAAATCAAGGGTTAAGATCCCCTTACGGGTCATCTTTAAAAAAAAAAAAAAAATTTATTATATGTAAATGTTATTGCAATAAAGCTGATTAAAAATGTAAATCATGTCACTTTTTTGATCAAAACCATCAAAAATTGTTTCCCATTTCATTCAGAGTAGAACCCAAAGTTCTTACAATGGCCTTCAGGGTCCTATGTGATCTGCTGCCACACATGAACTCTCTGGCCTCGTCTCCTCATACTTTCCTTTTCTTTTCATGCACTCAGCTCTAACCACACTGGCTTCCTCACTGTTCTTCTGGCACACTAGGAATGCTCCCACCTCATTGTCTTGCATATGCTGTTTCCTCTGTCTGGAACACCCTCATCCTACTTATCCACTTGGATTGCTCCCTCTTCTCCTTCAAATATTTTTCAATAGTCATCTTCATAGTGAAGCCTCCCTAGAGCATCCTATTTACCCACAATGCCTTTTAATGCCTTTACAGTGTTAAGACCATTTACATTTAGTGTAATTATTGATGCAGTTGGGTTTAAGTCCACTATATTGCTATTTATTTTCCATTTATCCCATCTCTTCTCTGTTCCCTTTATCTCTTTTCCTGCTTTCTTTTGTAAAAAAGAAAAAAAAAGTGTTCCATTTTATTTTCCCTGTCAGATCTTTAGCTATTTCACATCGTTTTTTGTTTGTTTGTTTTAGACATTGCTATAGAAATTATAATGTGCATTCATAACTTATTACAGGTATATCCTGAAACACAATTATACCACTTCATGTATAAGATAAGAAACTTACAACAATATATTTATATTTACTCCCTTGCTGGCCTTTGCACTGTGGTTGAAATACCTATTATTATTTGTACATATGTTACAAACCCCACAAATTGTTGTTAGTTTTTAGTTAAAGTCAATTGTATGGACTCATGCATTCTTATTTTATTCAATGACTTATAATCTATCACTGTTATTATTTTTTTGATTTTCAAATTGTCCCAGATTTGGCCAATGGGAATCCATTTGGTTATCACCTGTGTCCTTTTGGTATGTCCCCATCATTCTGTGGGCACTTTGTTACTTCTGGCAATAGGCTCCAGGTTCATCTTATGTCTACCCTTGCCCTGAAATCAGCTATTTCTCTAAAGAGGCTTGATTCCTTTTTGTGGAAGGTGCTATTCACAAGCCAGGATCTGGGTCCTCACTGTGCTCATTGCTACTTGGGTATCATTCAATCATTCACTGCTTCTAGGCTCCTGTCCTCTCAGTGAACAGAACTAGGAAATATACATACATACACACACACACACACACACACACACGCGGTCACATAAACACACACATGCAAATCTGTATCTATTTCTATACCTACTAAAAACCATGAGTTCTCACCAATGCCTCCAATTCCAATCCAACATCACAAGGTTTATTTTAGCCTTTCTCNCTTTTTTGTTTGTTTGTTTTGTTTTTTAAAAAAGATGGCCAGTAAGGGGATCTTAACCCTTGACTTGGTGTTGTCAGCACCGCACTCTCCCGAGTGAGCCACGGGCCGGCCCTAGAACTAGTCATGTTCTAAGGAATATTCCTGAAAAGTCTTGAGGCCGTGATGACTACCAAAATATACCCTAGGAATATTTCTGGATGTTTCAGTCACTGAGAATCTAGGAAGCATCATCTCTGCTAAAGTGATTAGTGTCCACTAATCAGCTCTCCTTTTTAAAACAGTCTTTACTCATCACCAAAAGCCCCTAGAATGTTATGCCTTCCTGATGGACACATTACAGTTTATTTTAGATGTAGCTTATGCTCCCAAATCTCTATCACTAACTCAGATCTTTCTTCTTATTAGATTGTTCCAATCAGCTGGATATTTCAGATTTGTATATCCAATTGCCTAACTGAAAACATCCCAAACTGTTTATCTGCTGCCAACCCTGCTCCTTCCACAATCCCATCCATTTCAATTAATGGCAATTCTATCCTTCCTATACCTTGGGCCAGAAACCTTGGAGTCATCTGTAACTTTCTCATTCACACCCTGTAGCCAGTCCGTCAGAAAAACCTGTTGTCTCTACTTTCAAAATATGTGTAGAATATGACCACTTCTCACTACCTCCACTGCTATCACCTGGTCTAAGCCATGATCATCTCTCGCCAAGATTACTGAAATAACCTTCCAATTTGTCTCTTTGCTTCCATCTTTCAGTCTTTCTCAGCACAGGAACCAGAGAAGAGTGACAAGAATGTTCAATATGATGACTGTTTTGGTGGTTACGTGGTTCTACATAACTTGTCAAAACTCATCAAATGTTACGCTTAAAATTTTATTATATGTAGGGCCGGCCCGTGGCTCACTCGGGAGAGTGCGGTGCTGATAACACCAAGGCCATGGGTTCAGATCCCATATAGGGATGGCCAGTTAGCTCAATGGGTGAGCGTGGTGCTGACAACACCAAATCAAGGGTTAAGATCCCCTTACGGGTCATCTTTAAAAAAAAAAAAAAAATTTATTATATGTAAATGTTATTGCAATAAAGCTGATTAAAAATGTAAATCATGTCACTTT
The DNA here is from genome assembly GCF_000696425.1 of Galeopterus variegatus. Taxonomy (NCBI): domain Eukaryota; kingdom Metazoa; phylum Chordata; class Mammalia; order Dermoptera; family Cynocephalidae; genus Galeopterus; species Galeopterus variegatus. Next base: position 141,106 of record NW_007730623.1, read on the forward strand.
TTTGATCAAAACCATCAAAAATTGTTTCCCATTTCATTCAGAGTAGAACCCAAAGTTCTTACAATGGCCTTCAGGGTCCTATGTGATCTGCTGCCACACATGAACTCTCTGGCCTCGTCTCCTCATACTTTCCTTTTCTTTTCATGCACTCAGCTCTAACCACACTGGCTTCCTCACTGTTCTTCTGGCACACTAGGAATGCTCCCACCTCATTGTCTTGCATATGCTGTTTCCTCTGTCTGGAACACCCTCATCCTACTTATCCACTTGGATTGCTCCCTCTTCTCCTTCAAATATTTTTCAATAGTCATCTTCATAGTGAAGCCTCCCTAGAGCATCCTATTTACCCACAATGCCTTTTAATGCCTTTACAGTGTTAAGACCATTTACATTTAGTGTAATTATTGATGCAGTTGGGTTTAAGTCCACAATTTTATGATTCATTTTCTGTTTGTGCCCTCTGTTCTTGTTCCCCAATATTCTATTATAATTTATCTATTTGCTATATTGCTATTTATTTTCCATTTATCCCATCTCTTCTCTGTTCCCTTTATCTCTTTTCCTGCTTTCTTTTGTAAAAAAGAAAAAAAAAGTGTTCCATTTTATTTTCCCTGTCAGATCTTTAGCTATTTCACATCGTTTTTTGTTTGTTTGTTTTAGACATTGCTATAGAAATTATAATGTGCATTCATAACTTATTACAGGTATATCCTGAAACACAATTATACCACTTCATGTATAAGATAAGAAACTTACAACAATATATTTATATTTACTCCCTTGCTGGCCTTTGCACTGTGGTTGAAATACCTATTATTATTTGTACATATGTTACAAACCCCACAAATTGTTGTTAGTTTTTAGTTAAAGTCAATTGTATGGACTCATGCATTCTTATTTTATTCAATGACTTATAATCTATCACTGTTATTATTTTTTTGATTTTCAAATTGTCCCAGATTTGGCCAATGGGAATCCATTTGGTTATCACCTGTGTCCTTTTGGTATGTCCCCATCATTCTGTGGGCACTTTGTTACTTCTGGCAATAGGCTCCAGGTTCATCTTATGTCTACCCTTGCCCTGAAATCAGCTATTTCTCTAAAGAGGCTTGATTCCTTTTTGTGGAAGGTGCTATTCACAAGCCAGGATCTGGGTCCTCACTGTGCTCATTGCTACTTGGGTATCATTCAATCATTCACTGCTTCTAGGCTCCTGTCCTCTCAGTGAACAGAACTAGGAAATATACATACATACACACACACACACACACACACACACACACACACACACACACACACACACACACACACACACACACACACACACACACACACACACACACACACACACACACACACACGGTCACATAAACACACACATGCAAATCTGTATCTATTTCTATACCTACTAAAAACCATGAGTTCTCACCAATGCCTCCAATTCCAATCCAACATCACAAGGTTTATTTTAGCCTTTCTCTTTCCATATTTGTAACTCTCTTCACTAACAGTGAGAGAATTAGCTTTTGTTACCCTCAGTATATTTATGGATTTGCTCAATTCTCTTGTATGTAACCAATATCCTGGCCACTCTAGGGCCAGTGCTTGATCCTGCTGTCCACCTGATTCCCACCAGTAACATCAGGGCTGGATCCTTGCCCCCTAATCCTTGCTGGACATGCTGGAGCCCAAACCCAGGCCCTGATGAATGGCTCAATAGCCCTGGCGTTGAGGCAGAAGGTATGGCAGGATTGATCCAAGGCTGATAATCTCTGTAAAGTAGATGTGACAGGAATATGAGGGAGCTTGGATGCTGAGAATGCCAGAGGATATGCCATGGGTTGCAGGCAGGAACTAGAAGGAAAATCTGCCAGGAGGTACACTGAACTGGTAGAAAATGGAGGGGTGGAAGTACTGGAGATCTTGATAAAATCAAAGAATAGGTATGGAAGGGATTAAGCTATCTGGAGGACCCAGTCATTTCCAAATAGCTGGCCAAATGTCTGATTATATCTAGACATGAACTGGGCTACAGTGAGACCTGATTCCATTGGAACTTTTATTGTCAAATGGGTCACATCCGGAGAATTGCCATTAAGCAGACATTTTTCCAAACAGGGATTACAGGTGCTTCCCCTCCAGTAAATTAAACCCCTAATAGCAGAAGTAAAGGAAGCACATGTACACTCACACACAGACTGAATATAATGCTGGCCCCCAATCAAAAACCATCAGGAAGTCAGACTTCAAGGCAAGCCCTCTGTCCTGAAACGACTCTTTCATGATCAGATATCACAGGTATCAGAGAGAAAAGGCAGAGATGAAGCTTTTGCACGTTCCTGAACCCAGGAGCCAGGGGGTCCTGAGAGACTAACTGGAAATTAGATGAATTCATATAAGAATGAGTGAATAAACAAACCTGAGCTGGGCTTTGCAGACTGAGTAGGCTCTCTGTATGTGAGAGGAAGGAGTGGGATTCACATCGGAAGCAACTCAATTGAGGATCCAGAGAAAGCCACAAGCATGCCAGAACCATGTGACGGAAGAGTGGATGCATCTGCTGTCCTGGAGTTGACATAGATCAGGGCCATACACAGTCACATCTCTAGCCAAAACCACATACTTGGTGCCACTTGGCAATGCAGCTGTGTGTCAGCTTCCTCCTTCATCCCCTATGGTGGCTATTCAAAATCTTCCCTCTCAGCAGACAGCCTTTCTGGCTTAGATGATAAACGTCATGATTATCAGTCAGGATCACATCCTGGGCACAGGTGGTGAAGGTCAACTATGGATCCCATGAATATGCATAATAAATAGAAAAGAAAAAGACTATTGGTCAGGAACTTCCTCAACCTCCTGTCTCAGCCCCTACAAATCACTGCCTTTATACCTACTCACAACTTCTTTCCTCCCCAGTCACACAAGAGACGTCCTATTCAAGGCTAGTTCCCCAAACCTCACTCATGCCGTCTTCCCTTCTCCCCCACAAAGACAATGTCACCCAGCAGTCACCCTCAACTCCTTTCAGGCTCTTGACCAAAAACCACGAACAGGCAGTCTTCTGTTTCATCATGAGCACATTAGACATCAGTCCTATACCCTTTAGCTATTGCTTAATGCTATGGTTTGAATGTGTCTCCTCCAAAATTCAGGTGTTGCCAATGTGATTGTATTAAGAGGTGGGGCCTTTAAGAATTGATCAGGCCATGAGGGCTCTTCCGTTGTGAACAGGATTATGTGCCCTTTATAAAGGGGCTTGAGGGAAGGAGTTGGCTCACTCTTGCTCTTTCACTTTCTGCCATGTGAGGACACAGCAAGAAGACCCTCATCAGATGCCAGCACCTTGATTTTGGACTGCCCAGCCTGCAGAACTGTGAGAAATAAATGTCTGTTTTTTATAAATCACCCAGTCTGTGGTTTTCTGTTACAGCAGCACAGAACAGACTAAAACACCTTTTCATTCTTTTTCCTTTAACAGCAAAGCTTATTTTTTGTTAAATATTATTTACATTTTTCTCTAATTGTAAAAGTGATACATATAGCAGTCACCCTCAACTCCTTTCAGGCTCTTGACCAAAAACCACGAAGAGGCAGTCTTCTGTTTCATCATGAGCACATTAGACATCAGTCCTATACCCTTTAGCTATTGCTTAATGCTATGGTTTGAATGTGTCTTCTCCAAAATTCAGGTGTTGCCAATGTGATTGTATTAAGAGGTGGGGCCTTTAAGAATTGATCAGGCCATGAGGGCTCTTCCCTTGTGAACAGGATTATGTGTCCTTTATAAAGGGGATTGAGGGAAGGAGTTGGCTCACTCTTGCTCTTTCACTTTCTGCCATGTGAGGACACAGCAAGAAGACCCTCATCAGATGCCAGCACCTTGATTTTGGACTGCCCAGCCTGCAGAACTGTGAGAAATAAATGTCTGTTTTTTATAAATCACCCAGTCTGTGGTTTTCTGTTACAGCAGCACAGAACAGACTAAAACACCTTTTCATTCTTTTTCCTTTAACAACAAAGCTTATTTTTTGTTAAATATTATTTACATTTTTCTCTAATTGTAAAAGTGATACATATTCATTAAAGAATATATAGAAAACAAAGAACACTATACAGGAAAAACATTTTATAACCCTGCCACTCATTTTTAGGTATTTCCTTCCAAAGGTATTTTGTTTCCTTGTGTATCTACCTATGCTCAACGTTGAATAGCTAGCATTTTACGGAGCACTTTTTGTGTGCCAGGCTCACTACAACCCAGTGAGAGACTAACCCACAGTTGCACATGCAACCCATGGCAAAGTCTGAATTCAATCCTAGGAAGTCTGGCTCCAGAGCATATGCTCTTAACTCAGCTCTTTATGCATCTAATTTACACCAGAATTGGAATCATATAATACAGGTAGAGTTTTTATCCCACTTTTCACTTGGTGTTATGTGAACGTTTTTCAATATCCCAAAATACATTTTACCTGGGCTACTAACACACCCTCCGGATCGATCCTCATTCTTACCTGGGCTACTAACACACCCTCCGGATCGATCCTCATTCTTACCTGGGCTACTAACACACCCTCCGGATCGATCCTCATTCTTACCTGGGCTACTAACACACCCTCCGGATCGATCCTCATTCTTACCTGGGCTACTAACACACCCTCCGGATCGATCCTCATTCTTACCTGGGCTACTAACACGCCCACCGGATCGATCCTCATTCTTACCTGGGCTACTAACACACCCTCCGGATCGATCCTCATTCTTACCTGGGCTACTAACACACCCTCCGGATCGATCCTCATTCTTACCTGGGCTACTAACACACCCTCCGGATCGATCCTCATTCTTACCTGGGCTACTAACACACCCTCCGGATCGATCCTCATTCTTACCTGGGCTACTAACACACCCTCCGGATCGATCCTCATTCTTACCTGGGCTACTAACACACCCTCCGGATCGATCCTCATTCTTACCTGGGCTACTAACACACCCTCCGGATCGATCCTCATTCTTACCTGGGCTACTAACACACCCTCCGGATCGATCCTCATTCTTACCTGGGCTACTAACACGCCCACCGGATCGATCCTCATTCTTACCTGGGCTACTAACACACCCTCCGGATCGATCCTCACTCTTACCTGGGCTACTAACACGCCCTCCGGATCAATCCTCATTCTTACCTGGGCTACTAACATCGAAAATGCGATTTCTAAGGCATAGCCAAGATTTATTTATTTATTTATCGTTTTTTAAATTTTAACTTCTCAATATACATTGTATTTGATTTTCATGGCCAAGATTTTTGATAGGATAGTTTGTCCTGTTCCATTCAGTCACCAACCCACTGGCTTTTTTCCTCACACCTCACCACTTTCTGTTGTTGAGCAACAACAGAAAGGTTCCCCATAAGGGTCATAAGGTGACCTCTTTGATGCTAACTCCAATGGACACTTTATAACCCCTCTCTGTTTGACTCCTCAGCACTATTTGACACCATTGTCCTCTCCTTCCTTCAGTTATTTGGTCAATAAATATTTATTGAGCGCCAATGATGCAGCAGGCATAGCATTAGGTACCAGAAACTTCCTCCTCTGTTGATTTTCAGGACACATTCTTTGATTACCCCCTCTTTCCCTGGCCATGTTTCCTTAGTCTCAAAGGTGCTGGTCCTCAGCCCACACTTTAAGTGTAGGACCTCCCAGAGACCCACGTTTGAGTTTTCATCTATGTTTCTCAGCCCTGGCTGTGCCTTAGAATTACTGGCAATGCATGCCTGCAGATTCTGATTCGGAGTGGGGCCCCGGCTTCAACATGTTGAAGATGCTCCGTGTACTCCATGCAACTGTTGTTATTCCTCCTGTGTTGCCCATCTCAGGGAACGACACACCTCTCCATATGTTATTTAAGCTAAAAACTTTGCCTTCTCCCTCTCTTCCAATCAGTCACTATATCCCATTGATTCTATCACCTTATTAGTTTCTAAATCGTTCTACATCTCTCTGTCTCTGTTATCATGACCTGCGTTCAAGCCATCCTCATTCTTACCTGGACTACTAACACGCCCTCCGGATTGATCCTCCTTCTTACCTGGGCTACTAACACGCCCTCCTGATCGATCCTCCTTCTTACCTGGGCTACTAACACGCCCTCCCAATCGATCCTCCTTCTTACCTGGGCTACTAACACGCCCTCCCGATCGATCCTCCTTCTTACCTGGACTACTAACACGCCCTCCCGATCGATCCTCCTTCTTACCTGGACTACTAACACGCCCTCCGGATCGATCCTCATTCTTACCTGGACTACTAACACGCCCTTCTGATCGATCTGGCCTCCAATCTCGCCTCACTCCAATCTTTTTGTTGCTGTTATTGTTCCACATTGAAAATGGCTTTGCTGGTTTTTTCCTGATTATATAAATAATATAAGGTCAATATAAAATTTTTTTTTTTTTTGTCTTTTTCCGTGTCCAGCAACGAATCACAACCCTCAGTGTTGCCCCCGTACCGGACTGGGGACCGGCAACGGGATTGCAACCCTCGGTGTTGCTCCCACTCCTCGCTCAGCCAGTGAGCGGGAACCGGTCTGTATGTGGGATTTATTGTTCCACGTTGAAAATGGCTTTGCTGGTTTTTTCCTGATTATATAAATAATATAAGATCAATATAAATTTTTTTTAAAATTGTAAAAATAAGAGGAGAAAGAAATGATCACCTGAAATCCCACCACCTTGAGAAACTCTCAGTCCTCCATTAACATTTTGGTGATCATCCTTTCATGGACCATTTTATGTTGATAAATCACATGAGAAAGGGGTCTAAATTTCGTTCATCATTGGGAGTTAGATGCCACAGGGTGGCCCTGAGGAGGAACAATTTTTAAATTGTAAAAATAAGAGGAGAAAGAAATGATCACCTGAAATCCCACCACCTTGAGAAACTCTCAGTCCTCCATTAACATTTTGGTGATCGTCCTTTCATGGACCATTTTATGTTGATAAATCACATGAGAAAGAGGTCTAAATTTCGTTCATCATTGGGAGTTAGATGCCACAGGGTGGCCCTGAGGAGGAACAATTTTAAGTAGGAAAAAAGAGGGTCTGGAAAGAGTATATATACAATTGTAAACACATGGCATAATATCATAATGCTGTTTTGTTTTTTATTAAGGGCAACTTTTGTTTAAATAATCTTTTTTCCTTACCGTCCCTTCTCTCTCTTTCTCTGCTTCCTATATGCTCACCTGCACCCCAGGTAATCAGTGCTAATAACTCGGTATGTATACTTTCATGCCTTTTCTTCGTGTTCATGTAATCACGTATTCTGTTTGGCTCCCCATAGTAGTGACCCAACTACAGAAGCTTAATCTCTTAAGGGTTTATTTTTGTATGTATGAGTCCAGGGCTGGTACGGTGGCTCCACAAAGTGATCAGGGAGCCAGTTTCCTTCGAACTGTCTGCCTGGCAATCTTTCACACGATCTTATCTTCAAAGTCATAAAATGACTGTGAAACCATCAGCCATCACATTCTTATTTAAGATAAGAAAAGGGGAAGACCAGGGGCAAAAAGAGCTTCATCAAACACTCCATCCAAAACTTGCACTTCTATCATATCATTGACCACTCCTATCTGCAAGGAGAGTTGACAAATGTACTATTTCATTTGGGCACATTGCTACCCCCCAATAATGGAGGTTCTCTCAGTAAGGAAGAAAGAGAACGGATTTAGGTAGGTTCCTACACACACACAAGGTTTTAGGGTTGATGTTCTGCTGTTGGTTCAGAGTACATATACACCTTTGCAAATAGCTTTTCCCACTTAATCACTTTTCATGGGAATCCCTCCAAGTCAATTAGTATAGATATTTTTAAATGGCTACATAATTGCTTATGGTATGTGCACATTATAATTTGTTCAATCATTCTTCTAATAATGGGCATTGCCTTGGTTTTCAGTGTTTTGCCAACTACAATGTAGCAACAAACACCTTTGTACATGTATCCTTTGTACCAGTGCTTTTATTTCTAGTGGGATTACTGAGTTGAAAGGCACATGTATTAAAATTTTATAATCTTTGTCTGATTGCCAAAAAGTTTGTCAAAATTCATACCTCACCCAGCAATATATGAGTACCTGCTTCCTTTTCATTCTTGCCAATAGCAGGTGTTTTCATTCTTCTTAATTTTTACCAATGTGAACGGTGTTAAAGTGATATTACATTATTACTTTCATTTTTATTTCCTTGATTGATAGTAATATTGAGCATCTTTTAAACATATGTATTGGACATTTGGATTTTCTCTTCTATTTATTCATACCATTCATATGAATTCCATATTCATTCAAACCATTTATCAATTTCTTCTACTAGGTTTATCTTTTCTAATCAATTTTTGAGAATTCTTTGTATATTATGGATATTAATCATCAATTAACATAGTCCAATTAGTATACTAGTATACCATACAAAAGCTTTATTGGCTATTCTTTGCCTACAGAATAAAGTCCAAGTTCTTCAACAAAGTGAGGCAGGTTGACTGGGCAGGAGGTTGTGTTTACGTGCCTTTGATAAGAACAGTTAGGCAACTCCCTTTTCTCCATTATCCATTTACATCCATTGATTTACACAGAGATTGAACAGTACAGCCTATGAGAAAAAAGTCCAACCCTTGTTACTGGTTGGATTTCAGTCATCTGATGCACTGGGGTGGCCTTGAAGGAGGCATGATTATAAGTAGTTGGGGCCCTGAGAACTAAATCATAGAGAAAAAGGAAACTGGCTCCTTGAGTCAAAACTGGCACTTGAACCAGAGCATCCAAGGGTAATGGTGTTCTGGGTTCACTGTGGAAGCCGACACTCGAACTTGTCTCACCTAGCCACTTTAGGAGCATGCGTGGCTCCTGGAAGAAAAGGGATGTCTTGGTCCATTTGGGGTGCTGCTATAACAAAATACCATGGACTGGGTAATTCATAAACAATAGAAATTTCTTACAATTCTAGAGGCTAGGAAGTCCAAGGTCAAGGTGCCAGCAGGTTTGGTGTCTGATAAGGGCTTGCTCTCTACTTCCAAAATGGTGCCTTTCTGCTGTGTCTTCATATGGCAGGAGGCACAAATGCTGTGTCCTCACATGGTGGAAGGGCAGAAAAGTCTAAGCAGTTCTCTGAAGCCTCTTATACAAGGGCATTAATCTCATTCACAGGGTGGAGCCCTCATGAGTTAATCACTTCCCGAAATGCCCCACCTCTTAATACTATTGCTTTGGGGATTAAGTTTCAACATGAATTTTCAAGGGACACAAACATTCAAACCATAGCAGGGGGCTTATGTGGAAGTTTAAAGTGCTGCTACTTTGGAGCCAAGCACTCTTGCCGTGAAACTCTTAATGGAACTGTATTCAATGCATTTTCCTTCACACTTGTCTAGAGCAGTGGCAATAATTTCTGGTCTTTAGATGCACCAGTAATGCTTTAATTTCAGCATTCTAAATGTAGATGTCTAGGTATTTGTGCCAATGATAGGAAAAATGTTCCAGCCTGTGCTGGCACCCTGCTGGGACTGCAGAATTCTAGCCTGGCTAGACATAGTAGCAAGTGATAACCTAGATTGGTTCATCAAAACATAGAAGTTCTCCCCTAAATATTTGGTGGAAAAGACCCAGAAAATAACTTTGATTTCCTATGAGGATCTTTACTTCCTTTAGTCAAGCCAGTGCAAGTTGGAACTTGTGAGAACTGGGTGTTGATGGCTAATGGGATTGCAACTATACACATCTGTGAAGCCCAAAACCTTTGGCATCCATTCTCACTGTACACATAATGGCCCTTGCCACCTCTCCAGCCTCATCTGTAATTTTCTCTGTCCCAATCTAAGTTTTGAATACGTTAAGCCAGTAGTAAATCCCTCCAAGCACCATACTTTCTTTGTCTACTATAACTTGGCAGGTGCTAACCTGTCTTCCTAAAACATTCAACCCCTCAGCTGCATTATCTACTGGCTAACTCCTGTCAGTCACTGCCTCCTTCAGGAAGCCCTCCTTGATTCCTCCAGTCTGGGCTGATGTCCTTCCTCATGCTCTCCTAACATTCTGTGTGTCCCCGCACCACACTGCTCTACCAGACTGTGCTCTAGTGTCCTCAGCATTGCATGCAGTGCCTGACACATGACAGACACTCAGTAATGCTTGCTAAATGAGCGCATGAATGAATGCAAATATCCGTGTCCACATGTGCTTGATGCCATGCTCATTTCTTCTGAGAGAAATAAAGGACCCATTCCTTGCCCTCAAGTAACGGATAATTCAGCTCAGAGGACAAGATGGTTGTTATTGTTTGTTTTTTTCTTCCAGCCAACTACTAAATAATTATATGCATACAAAATTAAACAAGAAATTACATAATATACCCTGTAAGAGCAATGAGAGGTAGGAGAAGGGGATATAATAGAGCTGTACACATCAGCAAAAGAGAGAATACCCTATTTTGCTAGGGGACATCTCCCATATACAAAAATAACCCCTGAACATGTATCAGATATTGAATATGTGAAGCTCAGTATGCCAGCCATGGAAGCCACAAAGAGGGGAACTTGATGGCTCTGAGGGCTTATTATCTAGTTGGAACTACTTCAGACTGTTGGGAAGTAGACAGGGCATGCACAGTTAAACAGTAGCAGACAAATGAGTATTGTGCCCGGAGTGACAGGACGGGATAGCCACACAAAAATAAAGCAAATCAGTTTTCATCTATTAAAATAGCAAAGATTAAAATAGAGATGCTGTGCAGCCTTGGCAGGGGTGTGGTGAAGCGTAGCAGACAAATGAGTATTGTGCCCGGAGTGACAGGACGGGATAGCCACACAAAAATAAAGCAAATCAGTTTTCATCGATTAAAATAGCAAAGATTAAAATAGAGATGCTGTGCAGCCTTGGCAGGGGTGTGGTGAAGCGAGTACTGTTGGACACTCTCAGTGGGATGGTGAATCGGTACATATTTTCTTGAGGGCAATTTGGCACCATATATGAAGACTTTTAGAAATGTTCCAACTCTGACCCAGTAGTTCTATTAATTTATATTAAAGAAATAATCCGAGACATGAACACTTATGTACAAGGATATTAATAGCAGTGTTATTTTTAATGAAAAAAAATTTTTTAAAGCCAAAATGTTGAACAATAGAGAATTGGTTAAATAGCTTATGATTCATCCATATGATGTACATTATGCAGCCATCAAAATCCATATTTTTCTGAGAATTTTAGTATTATGGGAAATTTTTCATGTTGTAACAGTAAGTGAAAAACTGCACAAAACTATAGACACATTACTTACATTTTGTGACTGCAAAAATTCTAGATATTAGCAGTGGTGGAATTATGGGTAGTTCTTTTTTCTTTATCATTTTCTTTATTTTTCTAAATTTTCTATAACAAGTATGTATTATTTTATGGTCACAAAAAAATTAAAATTTTTAAAGAAAGAAAATTGACAGGGCAAGGTAGTTTATACTCAAAACAAGATGAGCACGTGACAGTAAGCTCACAGTCACGCAGAACAGCTCGGAATCGCACCCATTCTTGGGTTTTCGTGCTGTACAGCTGTAGAGAGCCTTGCTCTCTACAACCTCTGCAGTATTTGAGGGAGGTGGTGCATGGGAAGCAAAGCCAAAAAAAAGAGAATTTGAGAGTGAGACTAATATTTCTTTTTGTTTTTTGTATTCAAGTGTTTTATGCAAAGTTTCTGGGCGGGGCAACTTGGAGGCCTCAGCAGTCAGCATCTCATTCCCTGTGTCCTGTGAATCTTTTCTTTTTCTTAGTTTATTACCCTCAAATAATACTTGATGAGGAAAAGGTAGGGAAGAGCAAAGGAGCGCTTTGCTGGAGCAACGTGAGCCTTAGAGGGTTTGTAAGGCAAGCAGAGAAAGGCTGCTCACACCGGGGTTCTAATCATCCTTGTCATCACGTACCTAAAAGTCTTCAATGACCATTCAGGAACATCTGATCTGCCCCAGACACAGGGAGGTCAACAGCGTTTCGGTCCTTTTGGCCTGGTGAAGGGGTGAGACTGAGGTAGGTTTTGAATGATCAGAGAAGAGGCAGGCTCAGATGTCTACCAAGATATGATTAGACCGAGTAGGAAGTCAACCCAGTTAATAAATATGCCTCAAGCAGATGATCAATGAATGTTTGACATGCAAAAACTAGCCTCCATTTGTATCACCTTTTCTCTCCAGTTCATCAAGAGCTTTTATACTCACGATTTTATTTGATCTTAACCACAAACCTTTAAGAGAGGCACTAGTCTCCCCATTTTACAGATGAGATCATTGAGGCTCAACAAGATTAAAGGATTTGCCTGAGGTCTCTCTCTGTTAATAAGAGCTGGTGTGGGAACTCAGACTTCTGATTCTTCTGATTCCTCTTTCTTGATTGAAACATTTAAGCCCTGGCAGACACATTCTCATACAAGAACACTCACAAATAATAATGCTGAAAAGTGAGCAGAAAAATGAAATCTGTCTATCTACTGGAAGTTTTATTCATGTGATTTTAGCTAGTATTTCCCCTTTGGAGATTATTTTTCATTTCTCAGCCCATATCACGGATGCTAAGAAGACTCACATTAGGCAGGGCCAAGGCACTGCCTCTGGGCCTTAGTCAGGTTTAATTCTCAATCCAACCCTGTGAAGTGAGTGAGTGTCTCCATTTTATAACTAAGGACGCTGTGGGATCGGAGGGATCAAGCAACTTATTCAAGGATCCATGACTAATCTGTATCCCAGACAGGACCTGAACCCAGTGCTTTTTGGAAGCAGAACCCAGGCACTTTCCAACAAACCACTTAACCTCCTCAGGTAATAGGCCCTCAGCAAACACCCTCAGCTCTCTCTGATCCATCAGCTCTCTCTGACAAGATTTGACAAACTTGAATGTTTAAGAGCTGGACCACCACAGCAGATTGGGTTAGTGCACATGGAGACACGTTTGTAGGTCAAACATAAGACAAAGAAAGCACCCCTTTTGTCAGTCAAGCAGATTTGAAATCCCCTCTTCTAGAAAACCTCCCTGGCCTTGCGTGAATCTGCTTAGCTTTAGAACATCATATCTACCTCACTTTTCCTAGCTTAATCTCCAAATGCTTTTCCCTTGAGGTGTTTACTATGCCGTCACAGAAGAATCGTCAGTCCATCCACATGGCACCTGCCCGTGCATTTGCAGGAGAGGAACCTATCTCAGGTTTTTGGCCCACAGAAGGCAGGGTGCTGGGCTGCCAAAATCACTGTGGATGTGGCTCAAATGAGCCCTGAATCCTCTGTACCCACTCCTCTCTCACTACCACCCTTTCCAGGGGGAAGACCTGAATCATCTTCTCGGCCTTTAAGAAGGTCAACACTTGACTGAAACAGCAGCAGAGCTTCCTTTCTCCAAGAAAAAAAGAGGAGATGTTTCAGCCCCAGGTCAAAAAAAAAAGAGTTCATGTTTTAGAGTTTTCTCCTTCCAACCTCTTTTATCACCAGCCCTCTGAACTTTCAGCTGGACTCACCCGCCTTTGCTCACGTGCGCTCATGTGTGCGCCCTTCGTCCCTGAGTCCACTTGCTATCTCCCAGTCTTCCCCAGTCTGGAGCATGGCTGAGGACCACAATCTGTAAAGATCACGCTCAAGGAGGGAAGTCAAGGCCTGACTTTATCACCACATTTCTTGTTGCCTAGCATTTGTGCACTTTCAACATGCTGTATGTTTACCCAGCCTCTTCCACCACATTGGAACCACAGAGTGTTAGGAATGGGAAGATCTTAAGAGCCCTCTAGTTCCTGCAGCACCTCTGCACCTGTTCTCAAACATCGCTAGGATCTGTGGCATTTGACCCAGAACTACCCCCTGCATTATAGCAGCAGTTCCTAGAGGGGCTGCTGCTTCTGTTTTCTTTGTGTCTCCAAAGCTGAGGCAAGGCTCTCCAAAGTCAGTGTTCAGTGTGGCCAACCAGGGAAGCCGGATCTTCTAGCTCCAGTCATCCTCAAGGGACCTTGTAGTTTTGCCAACAGACCTACAGGTACGGGCTTGGCTGCTTTACCTCACTTCTGTGGTGCCAAGGAATGGCAGGCATGACTACTCTGAGGCTGGGGCCAAACCACTCATCCTGCCCTGTCCCCTCTGCCACCACCCCAGCCCAGTGTCCTCCCATTCATGAACTAAACTGCCTCTGTTCTTGCGAGCATGGCGGGGGGGGGGTACTGCAGTCTAGAGACTCTTCTATATCCCTTTCCGGACAAGTCTTGCCCCCACACATCCCAGCCTGGGAATCTCAGCATGGTATTTGTGCTCCCTAATGGTTTGGGTTGGCAACAGTAATCAAGCCATACTGAGGATTAATGAGCTTCCCGGGCCTGTTGGGTGACTCTGCCTTGGGAAACCATCCAATCCAGAGCGAGGTCTATCCCCATAGCACAGTATGCTTTGCTATGAGTCAGAGCTTACAAATGCTGAAATTACCACCACCGTGTTCCTAGGGATGACACATTCTCTCAGATGCTATCACTATAGATTTTCTTCCACAGTAAGCCTTATTGCTGGTCTGCAAGTCAGCTTAAATTTTGGGTGACTTTCTTTTTGTGTCAGTTCTCAATTACTCCTGTTAGGGAAAGCAGCGGTGGCTTGTATAATCCAAAGAGACAGATTCTCTAAAAATAATTTGTTTGTTTCTGAAATGTGTTAGGTGATTTATTTGTTTTAAGGAGAGCATTTACCTTCCTAATGATACTTAATTTAGGATAACGAGAGAAAGAAATGGCATTGCATTATCCCGTATTAGTTAGAAAGGCAGCTCTGGAGTTGGGGGAAAGAAAGGGGAACCAGTGGGGCAGGGCTATAAAACAATGTGCTCAACGTCCCTGGTGGCTGGAGATGCCCACTCTCAGTTCTGCATGTCTGGGGGATTGCACAGGCTTGGTGCTTTTGCAGCCAGGGGTACGCTCATGCATCCTTCCATCTTCCCACTGATGTGAAGAGGCCTGCTGTCTCAGGAGTAACAGAAGAACAAGTCAGGCAAAGAAGTGCTTCTTGTGTCCAGGAATTTAGGAGCTGCACCCTAAAATAGGAAAGGATTTGATGTTCCTCTTTCAGCAAGTGTGGGAAGACCCCTTTGAGAGAGGAGTAGGCTGTTAGGAGCCCACGGATGGCCACCTTCCTACTGTCCTTTCTAGGATCTTAGAACTCTAAGCTCTTAATATCAAGACACAAGAATGAGCAGAGAATGGAGCAAAGCAGGGGGATAGAGCATGAACTGTTCAGGATTTAGACTCAGAATAAAAAGATTGCCTCTTGTTGGCCAAGTTATTTAATTGCTGTGACTCTCCATGTACTCATCTAAAAAAAGTAAAACATCACCAACAGTAAGAAGAGTAGTTACTTTACAGATGAGTGGCTGCTGTGGTCTGAATATCTGTGTCTCCTCTAAATTCATATCTTGAAATCCTAACCCCTGAGGTGATGGTATTAGGAGGTGGGACCTTTGGGGAGGTGCCCTAATGAAGAGGATAAAATATAAAAATATCAAATAGGCCCCAAAGAGCTCATTGATCCCCTCCAGCATGTGAGGACACAACTAGAAAGTGCCAGCTATGGACTAGAAAGCCCTCACGAGACACTGAATCTGCCAGCATCTTAATCTTAGACTTCCCAGCCTCCAGAATGAGAGAAACAAATTTCTGCTATTTATAAGCTACCATCCTCTCATATTTTGTTATAGCAGCCTTCATGGACTAAGACAGTGGCAGCTAAATAATATTTATGAAAGTATTTGGGAAGCTGTAATGTCCTGTGCAATTGTTAGTTATTAGTATAAACATGACTGTCTCAGTGAGACCCCATGTACAGTCCTAGAAATGGAACTTGAAGGACATGACCTCCCCATGGCGAGCCACCTTCCAGTCTGAAGGACTGTGTTCTCAGTACTGAAGGGGTAGATTCAGGTGTGTTCTTAATCATTCCTTTTCTGATTCTGACGTAGGTGGAGATAGCATAAGAACCCAGAGTAAGATTGACTGCCTTACTGAATGTAATCCTTTCTCATTTTCCTGACATTTGGTTGAGTTTGTTAATAATTCTAGATCTCGGCTCTTCAGATATCAGCCTCTTCAGAAATGCTTGGCAGTAGAATTGCAGTAGAATTGCCATCGACCTTGGACGCTAGCTTGGAATCTGTCCAGACTCTCAATGAGGAGCCACTTCCAAACACTCTGTCCAGCTCCCATATCTAAGATCCTTTCTTCAAAGCACGGGTAGAAGGTGGAGAGATGGGGCAGGCAGGCAGTGGCAGAGAGTAGTGGTGTGTGTGTGTGTGTGTGTGTGTGTGTGTGTATATCACCACTGCTAATCAACTTTCCTATTTGGCTATCTTCTCCCACAGAGGAAAAAAAGAACCATGACTGAAGTTTTCAGATACCCTAAGTTTTCCTTTCCTGATCTGCGCCCTCATTCCTATCTCTCAATTTATCCCCTTCTTTCTTTATCTTAAACCACAGGGCCTGTGAGATCAAATGGCAGACTCTTTTAGAGGAAAATGGGATGTGTGGTCTGAGACCAGACAGGTAACCTGCAGGCTCTTGGTGCTGCTGAGGAAAAGGAGCAACTGATCTCAATGGCCTGCTCTGGTTTAAGGTTGGGTGTGGATATCCCCAAGTCTTCACAGATGTGTGTTCCTAACCCATCCGATCCCAATGGAACCTTCGTCCTCATTCTATGTGTAGCCATTAGTTATGTCTTCATCCATTTGGCTGCTATAAAAACTACCACAGATTGGGTGGCTTAAAAACAACAGAAATTTATTTCTCACAGTTCTGGAAAGTCCAAGATCAAGACGCCAGCAGAATCAGTGTCTGGTGAGGCCTGCCTCCTGATTCAGACGGCCATCCTCAAGTGGCAGAAAGGGCAAGGGTCTCTTTTATGAGGGCACTAATCCCACTGATGAGGGCTCCAGCATCATGACCTAATCACCTCCCAAAGATCCCACCTCCAATACCATCACACTGGGGATTAGGTTTCAACTCATGACTTTAGGGGACAAAAAAATTCAGACCACAGCAAGCTACAATTAGGCCTTCACCTCAGGATCCTCACTTATGCTTCAGCTACCTGCCTGCCATCTCCCACACCTCCCAGTGCATCTTACCCTTCATGGTAACTGGGGACCTTTCAAATTATCTTTAGTGAACACAGTATTTCTAAAAATAGAATTCTTAAGTAATAAGGATTTAGTAAATTGGGAATCTTTAAAAGGTTCATATCCTGTCTTTGGTCAAGTTCCCTAGAGGCAGACAGAGCCTGATGTGAAGATTGTTTTGCAGGTGACTTTTAGGGGGAGCATTCTAGCAAAATCTGAAAGGGAGGGAGAGGAGCAGGATAGAGAAGGGGAAGAAGCTAAAGCAGGAATGTGGCTTCAGGAGAAACCTGATCCTTCTGGGCTCTAGAGTAAAAATAGCACCTAAGAGTTTGTCCTGCATCGAGGCAAGGAAGTGGGTACTTTTGTATCCCCCACACTGTCTGTCGTGGCTGTAGGCTGTGGAGGGGTGTCATTCCCAGGCACGTGGGGAGGTGGTTCCAGTTGTCCAAGGTCTGACTTGTTAGCACCCATAGCCGCTGGAGGAAGGACACCCCTGACTGTGAAAAGGATCTCACGGGCACCAACAGCCTCCGCTACATACTGGAATGACTCTTTCATTCCAGTCCTGGAACTCTGCCATATTAAAATAATTCAAAGTATAGAAAAAAACAAAAATATTTATTGCAGTGTTATGATAAAACATTTTAAAATGCAAAAATCTAAGGTGTTGATAGGGTAGGAATAAGTAAATTATATGATGGTATAATTAAGTAAATACATTATGTGCTTGTATGGCAGTCTTTGCCCCACAGAGTCTGGTCCATGTCTGTGTCCTGATTTCTGCTGGTACCTCTCTCCGCCCTTGCTCGCTATACTCTAGCCAAACTGGTCTCCGTGCCATTCTTCCGGTACACCAGGCTTGCGACTAGGGCTCTTGCATGTGCTGTTTCCTCTGCCTGGAACACTCTGCTCCCAGATCTGTACTTGGCAGCTCCTACAAATCACATGCCATCCATTCCGAGAGGACTTCCCTAAACACTCCTCTTAAATAGCTGCCCTAGTCACTCTCTGCCTTGGGTTTACTGTCCCCCCAAAACTTAATCCTCATTGTAAGTGTTGAGGACGGGATATCCTATTATGGTAATGGAAAGGTGGGGCCTTGAAGAGGTGACTGGATTGTAGGACCATGCCATAGGGAACGGATTAAAAATGGTGGTCATGGGCGTGGTTTGGGGGGCTTTAAATGGAGAGTGAATGAAGAGTTTAGTGTCTCTCTCTGCTTCCACCATCTCATAGTGTGATACCCTATGTCACTGAAGCCACCACCAAGGAATATGTTCACCAGATGTGTTCCCTGGACTTTGGACTTCCCAGTCTCAGAAAATACACGCAATAAATTTTGTTTCCTTACAATTTATCCAGTTTCAGGTATTTTGTTATAAGCAACAGAAATGGACAAATACAGTCTCTAACACAGCACCCTGTTTTACAGGTGTTCTATGGTTTGCTCATTTATTTGTTTACTTATCTTTTACCTGTCTTTTCACTACTGGAATAAAGCTCTGCGAGAGTGACCTTATCTGTTTTTTTCACTGCTTTATCCTATGCCTGGGGCTTAGGAGGTACTCAGTAGATGGCTGTTTGATAAGTGAATGAGTGAGTACACAGCTTTAATTAATGCTTACAAAAAATTGTGTAATAAAATGGAAAAATGACCAAAATATACTGTTAAGTGAAAAGATCATGATGCAAAGTGTTATATAATTGATCTGTGTTGAGAGAACTGCTCCTGGCCATGATGAACAATCAGGGACTCCAGGATTTACTCTCTTACTTTCAACAACTAAAAATCTGGACCAACTATATGACACAGTGGTTTCAGACCTTAAGCAATAGTTAGCACAGGATTGTGTCCCTGAGAGAATCGTAAAAAGCCAAGGTGAGTCCCATGATTGCTTCAGCTCACTGGCTGGAGGTGGTTTCCAGGCTGCAGTGTGCGGAGGGGGAACCTGAACAGAGCCTGGTGGCTTCACTGAATTGAGAGTGTGCAGTTCAGGCAAGCTGTGATGGCTAAAATTTGAGAGGCAGAACATCAGAGAGGAGGGACCTGCCCTGACAAGAGCTTCAAAGATTTATAGATTGTGTCTTTCACTGAGTACAGATGCTCCTCGACTTACGAGGGTTATGTCCTGATAAACTCACCATAATTGGAAAATATCGTAAGTCAAAAGGCAGTTAATACACCCAACCTGCTGAACATGATAGCTTAGCCTACTCTACCTTAAACATGCTCAGAACACTTACATTAGCCTACAGTTGGGAAACATCACCTAACACAAAGCCTATTTTATAATAATAAAGTGTTGTTATAACACCAAGGTCAAGGGTTTAGATTCCTGTATTAGCCAGCCACCAAAAAAATTTTTTTTAAAAAGAATATAATAAAGTATTAGATATCTCATGTAATTTATTGAATACTATACTGAAGTACAGTTTCTGCTGAATTCATACAGCTTTCACACCATCGTAAAGTCAAAAAATTGTAAGTTGAGCTTCCGTAAGTCGGAGACTGTACTGATCTGTGCATGTGTGAGAGAGAATGAGGTGAAACACACACGCACAACAATGAAAAACAAGAGCACCCAAAACTCTTGAAGTTCGCAGAATAATGTGCCCATTAGCAACAGTGGAAAGACTTCGTAATACATGCAGCATTAAGTAGAGTTCTCAGAAGAGTATCATTATATTCATTGGGCTAAATTAGCCCTAGACCAACTGTTGCTCTGGACCCACCCTACAAAAGTTTAGAAACAAGCCTCAAAGGAATCACACTGACTCTAAGTAACTTAACTGCATGCCCGAACAAAGTACAGCACTATTTAAAAGGTTGTAACAAAATCCAGGACCCATCAATGTAAAATTTACAGTATCTAGCAA
Source organism: Galeopterus variegatus (assembly GCF_000696425.1). Classification (NCBI taxonomy): domain Eukaryota; kingdom Metazoa; phylum Chordata; class Mammalia; order Dermoptera; family Cynocephalidae; genus Galeopterus; species Galeopterus variegatus. The sequence continues at coordinate 161,146 of NW_007730623.1, forward strand.
CCATTCAAAGCTTGCCAAGCATAAGTCGAAATAGGAGAAATTACTTATAACCAGGAAATAAAATCAGTTAGTAGAAACAGACCCAGAGATGACTGAGATGATGAAATTAGCAGACAAGAACATTAAAACAGCCATTATAAACATGCTCCATATGCTGAGGAAGATACAGGAAAAGATGAACACAATGAAGGGAGAAATAAAAGATACAAAAAGGATCCAAATGAAACTTCTAGAGTTAAAAAAATACAATATTCGAGGGCTGGCCTGTGGCTCCCTTGGGAGAGTGAGGTGCTGACAACACCAAGTCAAGGGTTAAGATCCCCTTACCGGTCATCTTAAAAAAAAAAAAAATACAATATCCAAAATTAAAAATATACTGCATGGGATTAAGAGCAAATCAGACAATGCAAAAGAAAAGATCAATGAATTGAAGACACAGCAATAGACACTGTCTGAAGACAAAAACGAGAGAGAGAGAGAGAGAGAGCGCTTCAGTAACCTATGTGACAATATCAAGAAATGCAACATACCTGTAATTTGAGTTCCAGAAGAGGAGTGGGGATACAAAAATTTCTGATTAAAATAATGGCTGAAATTTTCCCAAAATTGAAGAAAACTGTAAGCTTACAAATACAAGAAGCTCAATAAAATCCAAGCAGAATAAATGTAAAGAAAACCACCTCAAGACACATAATATCAAATTTCTGAAAACCAGTGATGAAAACAAAAATCTTAAAAGTGGTCAAGGAAAAAGACATTCTGCCCAGAGGAACAAAGGTACAAGTGCGTGCTTCTCGTCAGAGAAGCTTTGTAAGTCAGAGGATCGTGGAGCAACGTCTTTACTGTATCGAAAATAAAAACTGACAACCTAGAATTCTATACCCTATAAAATTATCTCTCAGAAACAACAGCAAAATAAAGACTTTTTTTAGACAAAGTGAAGCTGAAATACCTGCCAGTAGAACTACACTAGAAGAAAAATTAAAGGGCCTTATAACGTCAAGATGACAAGTTCAGAACGCATACCTGCCAGCCACAAAAAAAAAAAAAGAAATGTTAAAGGAAGTGCTTTAGGCAGAGGAAAAATGATACTGGATGGAAATTTGGAGCTACACAAAGGAATAAAGAGCACCAGAAACAAAAGATGATAGGTAAATCTAAAATAATTTTTTCTTGCTTTTAAATCTTTTTAAAAGATCATTGACGGCCGGCCCGGTGGCGCACTGCTACAGTGCGCCGCTTGGGAGCGCGGTGGCGCTCCCGCCGAGGGTTGGGATGATAAGAAAATCTCTAGGCAAATGAAGTGTCTTAATGAGTAAAAGGGTAGAACCTGAAGACAGCTGTGTTTTACAAAGTCTTAAAGTTTGAATTTTCATTCTCCTCAATAATATCATTTTTAATAAAATATTAAACTAATTCCACACCATGCATTCTCAATTTTCCAAATAAAACTGACATTCAAATAGTATACACCATTTTATCTTGAACTTTGTGTATCCTTGGACACACTGCATTATATCCCAAAGATTATAGGTAGTCCAACCATTTATATGAAAAACGTAATTCTAAAAACAATGAGTATCTGCTGATGTTCTTGATGTTGTAATTCTTTGTCTATCAGAAGCTGGTAAAAGATATGGGTAATTTCACAAATCTGAAAAAGCTGCAAAGGTAATCTGATACACAGCCTCAGCTTGTCTATAGCCATTTATCCTGGGGGTTAGGTGCAGTGGGGTTATCAATTGCCTGCATGTATCAAAGGGCATTCAGGCTACCTGGAGAGTGAGATAAGAAAATACTGGCCTCTGCTGAAAATTTCATGTACTTCTGTAATTTCATGTACTGAAAATAAGTCACATTCTTTAAAAAATTCTACCACATATGCTTATAAATTCCTTTCTATTAAGGACATAGTAGGAAAAAGTAGTATTTACCTTCCCCTATTGAAAATAAGATGAGACAGCTGGGGAAGAAGAATATATAAAGAAAGCAGAAATGACAAGCTTCATATAATGGCACTAGTAGTTATTAAGTGAATCTTTTCATTGACTCAAATCTATTCATGGAAGGAAACACTTATATTAGTACCCTAAAAAGGCAATAAAAAGACTACAGATTAAGAATGGAAAGAAAGTACAAATATTATAAAATAATACTATGAGGCTTATCCATAAAAGATGAAGTCATATAGGTTACCTTAGATATCATACAATCTATGACCACAAGATTCCATACATGTTTTAGTAATTATGCTGTCATATAAAGTGATTTTGAGAATTTTAATCGAAAACAATTCTTTGGGAAGCTAAGCTAATATTCTACATCTTCCTTCCAGAATTTAAGTTCAGTACCTTCTATCTGTGGCACTTCACCATGAAGCTTGGCTTTGCTGGAGAAAGGTGCATTCTGTAGCACTAATGCAAAGAGAGATGGGATCAAAGACTGCAAGGCAGAAAGATACATGTGGAGCTTGTGTTCATCCAGCCCATGTTCTCCTTCCTGAAACAGAAGGAGGTGGAAGCTAACTTTAGTCTTTTGAAATTACATTGCTAATTGGATTTATGATGTTCTTCCTTTCTGTGGCAAATCAAACATTTAAGGACCTGGATGTTGGACTCAAAACATAACACTTAATGGCGATATCATTGGCACCACCTGGAAGCATGTTAGAAACACAGAATCTCAGGCCCCACCCCAACCCTACTAAATAGGATCCAAAGTGATTAATATGTGCATTAAAGTTTGAGAACTGTGTTTTGTCCAGCTGTGACCGTCCTCACTAGTTGAAGAGTCTTCAGGAATGAGGAGATGTGGCCATCCAGAGCCCACATCCATACGAGTTGCCCTCTCTGGTCCCACCTGCAGGGTCTTTGTGGCCTTGCCCCAGGCCCATCCTCCCAGGGCTGACCCTCAGTGCCACTGTGAGATCTCTGGGTCTGAGAGGTGGCCTGGAGCAGCTATTTGAAGGAATGTAAGCAGAGGTTGGACCCAGGCTGGAGTGTCCATGGGCTTGCATGTGAGACCCCTCGGGCAGAGCCAGGAGCAGGAACAGAAGGAGCATGTTGGCTCGAGCACAGGGGGTGAAGCACCGTGTGCCTGTGCACAGTGGGGACCGTGAGGGAGGGGCAGCACTGACCAATCAGTGATCATCCCTCATGAGGCATCGTGTTTTGTGATTTCAGCATGTGTTACTACTCTAGTGTTCCTTGTAGCCTAAACATTTACACACCTGTTCCCTAAAATTCTGTGCTGGCCAGGAGGGTGTGGAGTAGGGGTTATCCTAGTCCACTTGGGCTGCCATAGCAAAATACCAGAGGCTGGGTGGTGTAAACAACAGAAATTTATTTCTCACTGTTGTGGAGGCTGAGAATTTTGAGATCAAGGTGTTGGCAAGGTAGGTTTTATTCTGAGTCCTCTTTTGACTTGCAGGCATCTGCCATTCCTCTGTGGGCTCACATGACCTCTTCTTTGGGCACGCATGCTGAGGCCAGGGAGAGCTCTCAGGTGTCTCTTCTCATAAGGACACTATTCCCACCATGAGGGTCCTACCCTCACAACCTCATCTAACCCTGCCTATCTTCCAAAGACCCCATCTCAAAATACCATCACATAGGGAGTCAGGGCTTCAATATATGAATTCGGGGGCGGACACAATCATTCAGTCCACAACAGTGGTGAAGGCCCCCAGGCTCTAGAGTCAAACTACCTTGATTCAAATCCTGACTTTACCCCTTACTAGTTCTGTGACCTTGAACAATTTACTCTGTGCTTGTCTGTGCTTTCATTTCCTCGCCTGTAGGAGAGGGAATATTAACAATGCCTACCTTGCAGCTTTCTTTGAGGATTAAGTGTGGCAATGTTTATAAAGTGTTTAGAACAGTGTTGACATATATCAGCCAACACTAGCTATTATCACTATTATGATGATATAGTTCATGAGCCTCTACTCATGAACTATTTTTCTCTATGTATTATATATAAAAAGTGTTCTAAAGTCATATGTTTGAGAAATACTACAGCAAACAACGGGGAAGTATTTAAAAAGGATTTGAGCAGGGAGGGTCCGCCTCCAGTGTTTTACTTTCTCTGCCGATGGGCCTGTGACAGACACCCAGACAAAGCTGGCCGTTTCCTTTCTTGGTTCCTTACCTCCTTTTGTCTGGTTAGAATTTTATGTACTTGGCACATTCTGACTTTTAACTTAGGGGAAAAGGATGAAGTTACATATACAACTATATAATATTATTATAGTTCTTGGTTCCACCTCATGTTCTTTTTCAGAGGCAGAGAATGTATAAGTAAAAGCAGATATCTAATAAATAGAGCACTTAGTTATACATTCAACTGCATTCGAATCCCAAGTACAATTTCAATTTCTTAAAAAATGCCTACCTTTATTCCATGGTTAACTTTAAACATTTTATTCTTTATCTTGTGGCATATCACAGTTATCGACAACACTTACCCTTCAATTAGGCTAAAATAGCTTAGCCCATTTTCCACCATAAGTTTGTGCTCTCACATTTTCCATTTTCGACTTTCTAACCTTATTTTCGTGCTTGGTCTCATACACAGACTGTATATATTTTCATTGTGGTAAAATGCACATACCATAACATTTACCATCTTAACCACTTTTAAGTCTACAGTTTGAAACAAACTATATTTTTATTGTTAATGCTTGTTTTATGGGCTTACTGCATTTAACTTGTGGACTATATAAACGATATATATATATCCATTTAAAAAAAAAAGAAAGGAAAAAGTCCTCGGATTCCTGGTAACCACACCCAGAGGAAGGCTGTGGAAATTTTTCGTTGCTTCTTTTTTTTTTTATGGTTTAGTCCTGTTCAATGGGAAAAGGTTTAGTTTTCTAAGAAAATCCTCATAGTCTGGATAATGATAATTGCTTTCATATACCTCTCCAGACAGCTGATAATACATTGTTTCTCTGATACCTTATTTTTCGTATAAAAAGATAAATATCTCTTCGGTTCTCTCAGCCTTCTGGTGGGGAAAGAAGTAGCAGAGACAAATGCTATTTCCATCTGGCCAAGAAGGGATCCAGGCAAAGGAGGCAGCGACCCTGGGAGGCCGAGGACGTGCTGGGAGGGGAAGCCGAGAGGCCCCGGGCTTGGTTTCTCAGGAGCTTCTCTCCTGGTCTCCTCTTGAAAGCTCTGAGCTCAGCTCAGCTAGTCACTGTGATTCATACAGCTCTGGGAAGTACCTACAGGCTAATCAGGAAGGTAAGGTACACGTATATAAATATATTTAAAAGTAGTTCAAGGCTACTCTTAAGCATATCAACAAATGAATGATACACATAGTAAAAGCAGAAATCCGATGGGTTGGAGGGTTAGAGAAAGCATGGGACAAGCAGGATTCCTGATGCACCTTGAAAGACGGATATATTGTTGGAGAAGTAGAGGAAGAATTAGCTCTTAAGCATATCAGCAAATGAATGATACACATAGTAAAAGCAGAAATCCGATGGGTTGGAGGGTTAGAGAAAGCATGGGACTAGCAGGATTCCTGATGCACCTTGAAAGACGGATATATTGTTGGAGAAGTAGAGGAAGAATTAAGGCCCTGCCACTAGAGAGAAAGTATATAAGCAGAGGAGGAAATGAACACAGCGCGTTGGGAAGAACTGTATCTCCCAAACCATCTTACTGTTCATCTTCATCATCTTCTAACTTTCAGTTGGTTAGATTGTTTTCTGCCACTTTGCTGCCTCCTCAAATGCCTATGACAACCCCCTACATTTACCTTTCTGTATTTCTGGGAATGAGAAACCTTTCTGGGCATTGGCTTCTGGAGAGCAGAGGTCATGACTGTGATGTGCAATGTGTCTGGGTAAATTGCAAGAAGTTACTCCTCGTACCCAAGGTTACATTTCTCTCGTGGCAAGAGATCCCTGGGAGTAGTATTCAGCACTTCTGGGTGCCTGTGACTAGACGACTTCAGGGGTGGGGGTCTCCCCTATCACTGACTTTGAGTTTCTCCAGAAAGAGATCACATGTGGAATTTCCTTGACTATGGTATTCAACTGCAACACTGACCAGTCCAGCCTCCATGTGGACCCTGAAGGCATCGATCAACTTTGTAGTCGCTCCTAAGCCTCTGAGGTCTCAACCATTCATCTGGTTACTCAATTTATACTGGCCATGTGGTTTAGCAAAGAAGAAAGGACTTCTGGGCAGAATGCCATTAGGAAGATTGTCCCCCAGGAAACAGCACACCCCTTTATTTATGGTCTTTTCCTTTTCCCCCATTAAATCAGATTTTGCTTTCTCCCACTACTGAGGTGAAAGAGACAAAGGCTTGTGTTTAATATGCAAAAGCAGTAGCTCACATTCAAATTGCTGTTATCTCTGCAAAAAGCCCTCTTTCAGTCCTTTAAAGTCCTTTAGCTATTTACTTTCGTTGTGTA
>NW_007730623.1:168507-182964 GCF_000696425.1 Galeopterus variegatus
AGAACTGTATCTCCCAAACCATCTTACTGTTCATCATCTTCTAACTTTCAGTTGGTTAGATTGGTTTCTGCCACTTTGCTGCCTCCTCAAATGCCTATGACAACCCCCTACATTTACCTTTCTGTATTTCTGTGAATGAGAAACCTTTCTGGGCATTGGCTTCTGGAGAGCAGAGGTCATGACTGTGATGTGCAGTGTGTCTGGGTAAATTGCAAGAAGTTACTCCTCGTACCCAAGGTTACATTTCTCTCGTGGCAAGAGATCCCTGGGAGTAGTATTCAGCACTTCTGGGTGCCTGTGACTAGACGACTTCAGGGGTGGGGGTCTCCCCTATCACTGACTTTGAGTTTCTCCAGAAAGAGATCACATGTGGAATTTCCTTGACTATGGTATTCAACTGCAACACTGACCAGTCCAGCCTCCATCTGGACCCTGAAGGCATCGATCAACTTTGTAGTCGCTCCTAAGCCTCTGAGGTCTCAACCATTCATCTGGTTACTCAATTTATACTGGCCATGTGGTTTAGCAAAGAAGAAAGGACTTCTGGGCAGAATGCCATTAGGAAGATTGTCCCCCAGGAAACAGCACACCCCTTTATTTATGGTCTTTTCCTTTTCCCCCATTAAATCAGATTTTGCTTTCTCCCACTACTGAGGTGAAAGAGACAAAGGCTTGTGTTTAATATGCAAAAGCAGTAGCTCACATTCAAATTGCTGTTATCTCTGCAAAAAGCCCTCTTTCAGTCCTTTAAAGTCCTTTAGCTATTTACTTTCGTTGTGTAGGTTACATTTACCTATTTTTTTGCTGCAAGTTTTATATAGAGTAATCACAAGGAGAGGGAAGCAGTTCTATACTAGTATTTTTTTTTCTAACCAGTCATCCCACTGAATTTTTGTTAAAAAAAAAAGTTCTACCTGGATATGAAAAAATTTCACGTAAAGGAATTGCAAATAAGCGTAAGATATGGATAAAGAATAATTATAGTTTATCTTATTTTTTACCTTATTTTCTAAGACATGATAAAATCACTGACATATACAAGTATCTTTTAAAAAACCAACTATATGCCTTCAATTTCTTTTGGTTTCCTCATCTGTAAAATGAAAGGCCTGTTCTTTTTTTTTTTTTTTTTAATTTTAAAAGATGACCGGTAAGGGGATCTTAACCCTTGACTTGGTGTTGTCAGCACCAGGCTCAGCCAGTGAGCCAACCGGCCATCCCTATATGGGATCCGAACCTGCGGCCTTGGTGTTATCAGCACCGCACTCTCCCAGGTGAGCCACGGGCCGGCCCCGAAAGGCCTGTTCTGAATAATTTATTTTTCATTTTATTTTATTTTATTTTATTTTTCCTTTTTTTGTCTTTTTTCGTGACCGGCAACGGATTGCAACCCTCAGTGTCGCGCCCGTACCGGACCGGGACTGGCAACGGGATCGCAACCCTCGGCGTCGCTTCCGCACCTCGCTCAGCCAGTGAGTGGCCGGTCTGTATGTGGGATCCGAACTCTCGGCGGGAACGCCGCCGCGCTCCCAAGCGGCGCACTGTAGCAGTGCACCACCGGGCCGGCCCTGAATAATTTATTTTAAAATTTCTTTCTAGTTTAATATTCTATGGTTCCACAGGAAAACTGGGTGCTGTTATTGTTGGAAAGTCAAGATGGTAACATCATACAAAAAGAAGATTAGAAGGAGAAACAGAAATTTGGCTTGGAGTAGATTGGTGACCACTGTTTAAGACCCTTCCCTGTCCGGTTCTAACGATGGTCAGTATCAGCATAAATGGAAGTAAGAGTCAGCAGTTGTTCCATATCTACCTGGAGTTTAAAATTTGCAGCCAAGGTGGCAAATGCAAATGCCTCCAGGGATTTCAGGCCTTTATATTTATGTGTGTGGAGTGGGAGTCTGAGGGGAGCCACAGTCCATAGAAGAGCACCTCTCCCTTCCCTAAAATAAAGTATGTAAAAAAATAAATATAAAACACTGTGGTGGTCAAAACACAGACAAATATGTGGCTATATTTGGTCCACAGGATACTAGTTTCCCACCCTTAAATTCTTTTTTTTTAATTAAAAAAATATTTTTTTGGTGACTGGCTGGTAAGGGGATCCAAACCTTTGACTCTGGTGTTATAACACTGTGCTCTAACCAACTGAGCTAACCAGCCAGCCTCCACCGTTAAAATCTAATCCTGCCAGACAGAATCTGAGGTCTAGAGAGGGGCAGTAATTTGTCCAAGATCACACAGCTATTTAGTAGTGTAGCAAGACTGACAAGCCACATTTCTTGCTTTCCAAGTCAGTGTTCTTCCATCTGATTGTCTTCTAGCTCAGATCTACTCCAGCCAAGCAAGCCTGCTGATTGTCCAAACACTGAATAGGTTGTGGCTTTGCTACCCTTATCTGAAAATTGTTTATAACAATACCTGCTTCATAAAGGTAAAAGTAGATTGCTATGGGTTTGTATATGTCCCCCAGAAATTCATGTGTTGAAAACTTGATCCGCAATGCCACAGTGTTGGGAGGTGGGCCTAATGGGAGGTGTTTAGATCCCGAGGACAGAGCCCTCATGAATGGATTAATGCTTTCATAAAAAGGGCTTGTGAAAGTGACCCACCCCCTGCTTTTGTCCAGGTGTGCACACACTGGTCTCTCTTGCTGTTCTACCTTCCACCATGTGAGGACTTAGGTTCTTCCCTTCTGGAGGCTGCAGCAGGAGGGCCCTGATCAGATGCCAGCACCTTGATTTTGAACTCCCCAGACTCCAGAACTGTGAGAAAGTGAATGTCTATTCCTTGTAAATTACCCAATTGCAGATATTCTGTTACAGCAGCATGAAACAGACTAAGGCACAGATCTATATTAAAGTCACTTTTAAAAAGTGTTGGTGGGGGGTGGGGGGCTGGAAAAATAAATAAATAAAAAAAATAAAAGTGTTGGTATGTTATTAAGTCATTATTAAATCATAAACACTCTAGAACAGTGCCATCCAGCAGCCACATAGGTAATTTTAAATGATTAAATGGTCTAGTAGCCACATTTTAAAAAGTAAAACCAATATATCAGAAATATTATTTCAATTTGTAATAAATATAAAAAATTATTAATAAGATATTTACATTCTTTTTTTCATACAAGTCTTCAAAATCTGGTATTTTATACTTATAGCACTTCTTAATTCTGACAGACACATTTCAAGTGCTTAATAGCCACATGTGGCCAGTGGCTGCCATATTGGACAATGTAGCTCTAGAAGGTTCCTTGTTTCATTCTCACCCTGCTCACAGCCAACCAAGGAAGGAAGAAAGTCCCGAGAGGCTTGTCCCTTTTGAGCCTCTTATTGCTGGTTAATTAAATCTCTAAGCAACGGCTGAGTCACTTGCAACTGCGGAAGACAGTTTAAGAAATCTGTCTCAAAGCCAAGAACATAGCTCCCCACGTATAAGGCAAGTCCTTTGGGCTAGATGTTTTGAAGGAGAAAGAGTCTGCCCTGAAATAGATGCCCCTGTGTGGGAGGCAAGGAGATAAGTCATTGCCAAGGGGATGAAGGAAAGCAGAGAAAAGAAATGGGCCTTGTTAGGGTCACTGTTTCCTTCCAGAGCCCCTGTGAAGGAAGGTCTGCAGTGCTTTCCACACTCAGTCCTCACAGCCTCTCCATGAGTCAGGTGCTATATTGTTTCATTTTATAGAGGAGGAAACCAAGGAACAGAAAGGTCATGGACTTGCCTGAGGTTATATGGCTAATAATCAGCAGAGCTAGTGCTCAACCCCCGGGGCTGATGGACTTCAGTATCTTAACCACGGGATTGTATTATGACGTTCCCACCTCATCCCCAAATACCATAAAGAGCTCATGGTCTTGTGCTTAAAATGTGCATGAGTGTTTGGTGCTTACATGTAATGTTTTGTTGTCTGCATGACTGAAGGGTCTATTTTCAGGCAAATTTTGATCTAAAACAGTATCATGGCTTCCCAATAAAGTGGCTGTTTCTTAATCTTTCTCTTTGCTATTCCTTTTCACCCACCCACTGTTTTTGGTTGATTCCTGGGAGCAAAACTATAGGGGAAAATGGGAGACTCAGGTAACAAAGAAGTAAGAGGTGAATGGTGGCAGTCGGCAGGGCTGGCTATCTGGATAGGAGTGGGCATGCCAGTGGCATGTGATTTGGGGTGGGAGAGGAGAGAAGTCTCAAAAATTTTTTTTTCCTTTTTGTCTTTTTCCGTGACCGGTAACGGGATCGCAACCCTTGGTGTCGCACCCGCACCGCGCTCAACCAGTGAGCAGACCGGTCTCTATATGGGATCCGAACCCTCGGCGGGAGCGCCGCCCTCTACCGAGTGCGCCACTGGGCCGGCCCTCAAAAATTTTGTTTGTGTCAAATTATCCTATCAAACTCAGTCCTGTGGTTAGTGAGTCATTCCTGCTAAGTAATTCATTTTACCAGAGGAAAGGTGTTTACTCCAGAAGACCCTGCTAAAATGAAGCAGGGCTAATCCAGAGGCCGGATGGAGTAGCAGCTAAGTCTACAGTCTCTGGTGCCCAATTGCCTGTGTTTGGTGCTCTGGCCTGCCCCTGTCCAGCTGTGGCAGCTTGGACATTTTATTGAAATTTCTGCACCTCAGAATCTTCATCTAAAAACTGGTTATAAAAATAGTTTAACCTGATAGAGTTTTCAGGAGGATTAAATGAGATGATGAACATAAAGTGCCTGGAGAGCCAGCATTCAATAATCCACTAGTGCACATTAGCATAAATGACTAGTGCAGGCTTCCTAACCACAATTTCACATGGAATCATCTGGAGAGTTCATTAAAATACAAGGGCCCAGGCCTTGCACTGAATGGGAAACCCTGGTGGCTGAGCAGACGTATTTTCCCAAGAGGGGGAGGGGTTACAAACAAGTCACAATTGTCCCCTGCCTTGGCTGGCACTGGTGCACCAGAATATTAAGTTCTTATCCATGTGGTGCCAAAAATACCGAGAGGCCGAGCAATGTAGTGGGAAAGGCATGGGCTTCGGAGTCAGACTGAACCACTTGCTGGCTATGTGAACTTAGAGGAAGGCACGTCATCTCTCTGAGCCTCTGTTTCCCCATCTCTGTAGTAGAAGTCATTATAGCTTTCTTTAAGCTTGTGGTGTGAATTCATTTAGACCCAGCAGCGCCCAGTGGTAAACCAATGTGGTCAGGATAGAGTGTTCACTTCATTCAACACCAAGGCCCTCTGAGAAGATGGGAAATGGAGCTTCTGGGAGCATCCCTGCAGCAACTAAGCAGTTGATCCATGCAGCTGGCATTGAATGGAACTGAATTTTCTGAAGGAAAATTGGTGGGTGTGTCACTGAAGATTGGTGCTGGCTCAGAGATGCCAGGAGTGGGGTAGTAATAGGCAGTTAGCAGGAGTCCATTGGCTTCTTCCTTATTAAAAAATAAACTCTTGTCCATTTCTAGGAGTTGGGAATTTTCACATGAGGTTAAAGGGTATTCCCTCCCTGACAGTGGAACAAAAACATCCCACCTAGGCTGAACCGTTTTGAAAAGGGAGCTGAGCCCTGTAATTGTTGGTGATAGTGGTGTTCCCGCCCACCATACCAGGGCAAGAGTTTCTTTGACATCTCCCTCCTTTCGCTCCCTGATTTATAGTCTTGTGATGGAATGATCTAATTCTTAGCATTCACAGCCAAGCCAGAAGAGGTTCTGAGACCTAGTCTACAGGGATGACAGATACAGTGATTCTCCCCTCCCTAACTCCCATATTGCACCCCCAACACCCAGCAGTAGACTCCCATCTGTACAAGTGAGGAGAAAGCCCTCATATCTCCCCTGCTGCTCTTGGGGTCACTTACCTCAGTATATGGCCAGGCTTTCTTTACCAAGATCTATCTAGCCACAAGACATCGTAAGAGAGGATATTAGGAATGGGGCAGGGTGGGGGGGGGGCCTTGGAAGTTGCTCTAGATTGGATGGGGCTGCCTGCCCCCTGAAACCTCATTGAGGCTTAATCCCCACTGCTAACTGTTGAGGGTGGAAAATTCTATTATGGTAATTGAAAGGTGGGGCCTTGAAGAGGTGATTAGATTCTAGGACCACACCTAGTGAGTGGAATAATAATGGTGGTCAGGGACATGGATCCGAAGGCTTTAAAAGGAGAGTGAATGAGAAAGTTAGTATTTCTCTCTTCTCTGCCATTTTCTGCCATGTGAGATCCCTGGGTCACTGTTGCCACCAAAACCTTCACTAAATGTGTTCCCTGGACTGTGGACTTCCCAGCCTCAGAAACCGTAAGCAAAAAAATTTTTTTTCTTTATAAATTACCCAGTTCCATGTGTTTTGTTACAGGCAACAGATATGGACTAACTCAGAAGTCAAACTTAGCTTTTCTTTGCTGTTGTCTCTTTATTGTTCACATTATGACTTGTTTTGGAGCTCTTATTGACATTTTGCCTTTATTCTGGCCATTGCTGCCTCCTGCCCTGTTTCTAGCAGCACACACCCCCTGCCTCTCTCTCGGGTGTGCAAGAATGCAATTCCTCACCAGTCTCCTTCCCCTTTACATCTGCAGCACTTAGCACTGTACCTGGCACCAAGATGCTCCTCAGCTATGACTGTTGACCATGTGGAGCAGCTTGTTATTACACTGGCAGTGAGGCTCACTTAGAGAAGAGTAGGTCTGTTATGGTTTCTCTGAAAGGTGGCTCTGTTCATCTCTGGCTTGACTGGGCAGAGGGCAAACAAGGGATGGTGAGAGGACAGAAACCAAAAGTGTCCTAGTTACCCTGCAGGCAATGGGAAATACTTGGGATTTGGAAGCTGAAACCCAAACTTTCACTTACTAACTGCTTGAACATTGGATCATTTACCTAAGCCCTCTGAACCTCGGTTTGTTTATTTGTTTGTTTCCTGGAAAATGTAATATGATTTTCCCTTCTCACAATCAAAGATGTTGTCACAATTAAAGAAATAAGGTTTTTGGAAATGCTCTATAAAGAAGTATATGAATAACAGCTATTATTTTTCGTAAAGTGGTTTTCCTGGTGGGTTCAAAGTGTTGTAGTTCAAATTTATTGGGCAGTGACTATTTGCTAGGCACCATACTAGGGGTTTCAAGAAGTACACACTCAAGATGTGAAGAGTGCTGTTAATGTAGCTCAGAGAAGGGAGCCATTCACAAATAGCACCCAGCCTAGGGGTGTCCTGGGTGTCTCTGTTGCTAAAGCTGCCTTTCATCTTTTAGAGTTTGGAGCTGTAAGTAACAAAGAAGTCATCCTCATTTGGCTTTGGGACACCCCCAGGCCGGTCTGTGAATGGCTTCCTTCTTTGGGCTGTCCCCGTTTCTACCCAATGATGCTGGCCACCATTCTAGGAATATTGAGAAATAACCAAATATAATGTCTGCCGAAGCTACATATAGATCAAGGAGACTGTGTGACTTGAAGGATCAGTGTCCATTCTAATTGTAAGTATTGTAGAAGGAAAAAATAATGGTGTTAGAGGCAAGAAAGCAACACCCAGGGTCCTAGGCAGGAGCCAAGGGCAGCAACCCCTTCCACCCAGGAAGCAGGCAAGACAGCACACTGAAAACACCACATTCATGTGGGATGGCCCACCACAGCCACTGCCACAGTCATGGCTGCCACAAGAGCAGCTTGACACTACAGCAGTAGCCACAGCCACTGTGCAGGCAGCCCACCAGATACTCAATTGCATTAATACAAGGAGAGTCACCAGCGGAGACTGGAAAAAGAAGAGAAAGTCTCTCTGCTCAAAGCCAACTCCAGAGTAATAGAAGAAGCAACTACTCTACCAGATGACCAGACACCAGTGTAGAGATACCAGAAATATGAAAACTCAAGAAAATATGACACCACCAAAATAATACAGTAATTCTTAAAAATTAGACCATATAGGGTGGGAAACCCTTGAAATGACTGAAAATGAATTCTGATAAACAGTCTTAGGGAAACTCACTGAGATCCAAGAAGACTCAATTAGACAACATAATGAAATGAGGAAAAAAAATCCCAGAATATGAAGGAAGAACTTTACAAAGAGATTAATACCTTAAAAAAGAATGTAGCAGAACTCATGGAACTGATTCACTTGACAAAATAAAAAACACAACCAATAGCTTAAGCAGCAGGCTAGAACAAGCAGAAGAAAGAATACCTGGTCTTGAGGATAGTCTTTCAAAATAACCCAGGCAGACCAAAAAAAGGAAAAAAGAACTTTAAAAAATGAAAATCTAAGAGAGCCAAAGACAACCTTAAGTGCACAAACATTTGAATCATGGATATTCCAGAAGGGGAGGAGAAAGAAAAAGTTATGGAAAACCTATTCAATGAAGAAAAAATGGAAAACTTCCCAGGTATAGGGAGAGACATGGACCTTCAGATCCAGGACGCTCAAAAATCTGCAAAGAGATTCAACCCAAAAAGATCTTTCCAAGACATATTATGGTCAAACTGGCAAAGCTCAAAGACAAAGAGAGAATCTTGAAAGAAGCAAGAGAAAAAGGTCAAGTCACCGATAAGGGAATCTCTATTAGACTAACAGCAGACTTCTCAACAGAAACTCCACATGCCAGAAAAAAATGGGATGACATATTCAAAATACTAAAAGAAAAAAACCCAAGAATACTATACCCAGCAAGGCTATCCTTTAGAAATGAGGGAAAAATAGTGTATTTTCCACACAAACAAAAACTGTGGGAGTTCATCAGCACACGACCAGCCCTACAAGAAATCCTCAAGGAAGTCCTGCATCTGGAATCTGAAAAGCGATAATCACTATCACAAATACACAAGAAAGAACAAAACCCACAAGTAGAACAAAAATGAGCAAGAATAAGGAACTAAATTGTACCACCACAAAAAAACCGTAATGACGAGATAATAATGCCCCTGCTTTATTTCTGATTTTAGTAATTTTGGCAGTAGAACAAAAATGAGCAAGAATAAGGAACTAAATTGTACCACCACAAAAAAAACCGTAATGACGAGATAATAATGCCCCTGCTTTATTTCTGATTTTAGTAATTTTGGCCTTCTCTCTTTCTTTCTTGGTCAGTCTAGATAAAGGTTTGCAAATTTTGTTGATCCTTTTAAAGAATCAGCTTTTGATTTTGTTGTTTTTCTTTATTTTTTTAAATTCACTATTTCATATATATCTGTTGTAATCTTTGTTATTTCCTACTTATATATTCTTGCTTTTGGTTTAGTTGCTCTTTTTCTATTTTCTTAAGGTAGAAGTTTACATTACTGATTTGAGATTTTTCCTCTTTCTAATACAGGTGTTCACAAGTGTAAATTTTCCTCTGATTTTTATCTCAAAGTACTCTAATTTCACTGTGATTTTTCTTTTTACTCATTGTTTATTTAGGTTAATGTTGTTTAATTTCCACACATTTGTGAATTTTCTAAATTTCCTTCTGTTATCGTGGTTAGAGAATATATTTCCTATTATTTTTCTATGATCTTTGTCTTTTTAAACATATTATGACTTGTTTTGTGCCCCCCTCCCAAAAAAATAGTGTTAGCTAAAACTTGCTTTTACCAATAGGCCGGGCACACTTCCGAGTGATTTACATATATTAACTCATTTAATATTACAAGAACCTCACCAGATAATTTGTATTTTTATCCTCATTTTATAGATGAGGACACTGAAGCACAGAAGGTTTAAGTAACTTGCCCCAAGCCTTTCAGATTTGAGTGGGAGAGCCATGATTTGAACCCCGGCAGCCTTATACCATAGAAAACTGTTGCCGACCTTGAGAGCAGCCCCTAGGACAGCCCATGGATCTGCCCTGAGGAGGGGAAGCATGTTCTGAATGACCTCTCATTGGTCACCACCTCTTCCCCAACTTGCCCTCTGGGAATACCAGGACATTAGCAGTTATCCAAGGGTTGAGGAGGAAGGAGGAGACTTTCACTGTTAAATAAAATTTATAGGATGCCACTGGTTTGGACTGAGCTCCTGCTCTGGGCCAATAGACCATGACAAAATGGAGTTACTTATTAATAGATCTGCAACATAACCAGCGCCACTTTAGACAAGCCCAAGTACAAAATGGCGCCGCCCATCTCCTCCCCTCCCCTCCCCCCTTCCCTTTAGGAGAAACCTTCTGACTTAAACAGAAACCCCTTTTGCTTCTGCAAGGACTCAGTTCTCCACCCTGATCCACATTAGTATAATGACCCTCCTTGATGGTATCACCCAGCTCTTGGTGCCAACATACTAATATAATCTCTACCACCCCCACACCTGGTGCTGTCCCCTTTCCAGGGAAGCCCTGGGCTGCCTGCTACTTTGAGCACAGCCCAGCAGATTTTCTTTCTTTAATAAAGCTTGAACGGTACATGGCATCTTGGCTCACTTTCTTTCACTCATGCTGAAGTTTCACACCACCAAGCCAAAACTAAGTTGTTTATCTGACCTTCCAAGAAATCAAGAGAGAGACAGAGATAATAACTAAATTCCCAAACAGGCCAATTTTATTTGGCTTGATAAGGAAGTCCCCTCTGCTATAACCTTTATAAGAAAAGTAACTTTGAAATGACCAATTCGCTTTTTGTTCTGTGTTTCTGCTACCTTTAGCCCGTTGTTGTCTATAAAGCCAAACTCCTCTGCTCAGCTCATCAGAACCCTCATACTATTTTATAGAATGAAGTGTTGCCTGATTCTAGAATTGCAGATAAAAGCCAATTAAGATCTTTAAACTAAATTTGTTGTAATTTTATCTTTTGACACCACTCTATTTCATTATACTTCTTGTTAAAGGACAGCTTTTAAAAAACAAAAGATAACTCATGACTCTCCTGGATTAAAATCATGACTCTCCTCATGTTAAGGATTTTTAAAACTTATTAACGGGAGGACTAGGTGGATGTTACAACAGGTTCGAAGGAATCCAAAGTACAGACACATTTATAGATCAGGAATATTGAAAAGAATTTGCAAATAAATGCAAAACTGGTTTTTCTGTGGTGGAGGGAGGTGGGTATTTTCCCTCCACTGGACAGAATCATTTGCATGTCTGTAGATACAAATTATTTTGCATTGCTGTCATTTTTTTTACTATTTACCAAGTTGCAATATAGACCAAAGGCAATGGAAAGCTAGAATCAGATAATTCTAAAGGGTGTGCTGTAAACAATGCAGTTTTCCATTGGAGACACCCAGTAATTCTTTTTTTTTTTTTTTTTTTGAGCTTATTTCAAAATTCCTTATATTCTGCATTGCTAAAATCTTTATCACATGCTTATATCATTGTATTATTTGAGTAATTAATATATATTAACTGTATTTTCTTAAAAAAGAGCACAAACTCAACACTCCCTTTATTCTCTAACCTTTTTCTTGTTTCTAAGACCTCTTTCCTTTCCTCATTCCACTGATATTAAATGTATTTAATTTATATTTTGATTTAATAATTCTGATATGTGAAGTATTTGTAATCTGATTCTTCTGTTTATTGTTTCTGTTGACTCTCACTCACGGTGCTTTGTTTCCTTATGTATTTTGTGATTTGTTTTTAAAAACTATGAGTTTATATTGTGGGGAACCACTCACAGCCCCAGAGTTGATATAAAGATTATTTTAAGCTGAAGACGTTTGAGATTCAACAGATTCAGGAAAAAAAAAGCCTTCTTGGAGCTTCCTTTATCCTACTAAGAGCAGCAACTTCTGGGAAATAGGCTGCTATAAATTCCTGTAGGTCTACTCCCAAAAGGGAGAATGTGAATGAAACTTACCCCAAATATTTTCTCTGGGGAAGTTTTATGGCCCCGAAGTGGACAGAAAAGCAACTCGTAACTATATAGACTATAATTATTACAAATTTCCTTATCTCCCTTTTGTTCTCCTGAAAACCCATTTAGCTTTCCAAATAGTCATTTGCTTTTTTGAGCGCCTTTCTCCCCTCCGCTTACTTACTATGGTGGTATATAAGCCCCACATTCTACCCACTCCTCTTGAGTTACCCATCACTGAGTTCTTTCGTGTGTATGTGTGTTGTGTGAGTAAACAAACTCTGCTTTTCTGTTGTTAATTTGTCATTTGTTGGTTTAATTCACAGGCCCCAGTTGCTAAACACAAGAGGGTAGAGGAAAAGTTTTTCTTCCTTTACAGTATTTATTGAATCTTTACCTGTTGGATGTTTTTGAGACCTGACTGAGGGTGGTGTGTTCATCCAGAGAAGATTTACATTTGCTGCTTCTAGGCAATTAGAATAATATATATCCAGGGCCAATTTAAATGAGATTCTTAACTTGAGACTTTTCAGAATACACAAGTAGAGTGAATTTGGACCTCAAACCTGAGTTGAGGACTGCTTATGGTCACACATATCTCAAGGAGACTTTTGCTTTTTCCCCTCTCAAACTGTGAGCCAAGACAAGTAAATTCCTTTCTTAAATCCCTTTTTGGGGTCTCCACTCCCACCATAGTTCAGCCCTTCAGAAGTCCTGGCTTTGTGCTGGGGTCTTTAATCCGACCTTTCAGCTTCTGTGGACCCTGTAGTCACTAGAAATTGATAGGTTCCCCCTCAGGGTGCCCCTGGCTTTAACAAAATTCACTTACTTCTCTAAATTTGGGTTATTGTTTTGGTTGTTTGACCTTTTAGCTCTTCCTTGTCCATGTGTGGGTGCTTGTGCGCCAGCATGCCAGCTCAGCAATGCATTTGGTTTTAAAATTTTTTTTCAAGTATTTTTAGGTATTTGTAGTGGCAGGAATTTTTGGAATATCTGGTCTTATTCTTTCTGGAAATAGAAGATATTTGTTGTTTCTAAAGTAGTAATATATGGTAATAAAATAAAATAGTTCATTAATGTGCCAGACATTGTACTATACACAGGTGAACAAAATTCTGCCCTTGGCCTCAGGGCAATAGGCCCGGTTTCATTTCCTTCATGAAGTCAGAACTAGATTGTATTTGGGCTCTGCCTCTTACCACCTGTATTAACTTAAATGTATTTTTTAACCTATAAAAAGGAGATGGATACCATATGGACAGTGGTGAAGATTAAGTGAATAAACCTATGGATATCAGTTAGAATGATTTCTGATGCAAGTAACAGAACTCCAAACTTAGTGTAGTTTAAGCAATAAGAAATTCTCATATCACATACTAGGTGTAAGGCCCCATAGAAGACCCCAAAGGAGGCACTCCCGTAAACATGGTGCTTTTCTCTTCCGGGTCCTGACAATCTCGCCAGCGCCAAGGTGCAGCCTATCAGAAATCATTACCCGCCCCCTGGCCAATCAACTACCACCCCGTGTACTAACCACCCTCTCCCGGAACCCGGCGCTATATAAATGTATGCTTCTCCCCTGAATAAAGCAGAACTTCTCCGATGAACTGTCAGCTCGGGTTCTGTCATCCTTTCATTGGTGCCAAAACCCGGGAGGAGCTCACCCCTTACCTGAGGGGACTCCTTCTCGGACCTCCTTCACTCTCTCAGCGGTTCCCGCTGCTGACGCTTCGCCCTCGACCGTTTTCTCCGGCGCTGGCTCTCCACACCAACCACCGGCTCACCTAAACGTAAGTCTCTCTCCGGGGGCGCCATCTTAGACTGGGCTACTGTAATCGTCTGGTATCCCTCTGACACCCGGCCCTAAGACAGAGAATACACCCCACCATGGCCTTCAGGGCACTGGGCAGACCCCTAGGTATTCTCTTGTCACATTAGGCAATCCACATTCCCCTCCTTTCCCAGCCCAATTAGAGGCGACCTCTTCAGGATGAAGCTCCCATTCTCTTGCTTTTTCCTTCAACCTGGTATTTCTGTTTCTCCGAGCCCAGGGCTCCCAAAAATCCTGGCACCGGGTTCCTTCGAGCCTCTGGGCAATCGCCCTCGCGGAGGTGATGGAGGGTAAAGTGACGACTTCTACCCTCCTCCCTCCCGGTTCATCTCCGAACCTCCGGGACTGACAGAATATAGGCGGGGACACCCTCTATATTTGTGTCTTTCCCTTCCTCCAGCCAAAGGAATTTTTCCCTTCTCCACCTCCTTGTCTTTCACTCTCCTTCCTGCTTNTGCAGCCTATCAGAAATCATTACCCGCCCCCTGGCCAATCAACTACCACCCCGTGTACTAAGCACCCTCTCCCGGAACCCGGCGCTATATAAATGTATGCTTCTCCCCTGAATAAAGCAGAACTTCTCCGGTGAACTGTCAGCTCGGGTCCTGTCATCCTTTCATTGGTGCCAAAACCCGGAAGGAGCTCACCCCTTACCTGAGGGAACTCCTTCTCAGACCTCCTTCACTCTCTCGGCGGTTCCTGCTGCTGACGCTTCACCCTCGTCCGTTTTCTCTGGCGCTGGCTCTCCGCACCCACCACCGGCTCACCTAAACGTAAGTCTCTCTCTGGGGGCGCCATCTTAGACTGGGCTACCGTAATCATCTGGTATCCCTCTGACACCCGGCCCTAAGACAGAGAATACACCCCACCATGGCCTTCAGG
>NW_007730623.1:186188-186848 GCF_000696425.1 Galeopterus variegatus
ACCCTCCTTCCTGAAGAGCGCCACTGTGTCTGGGATGCAGCCCAAGCTCATGCAGATGAAAACCATCTCATTAATCCTGCCTTCCCAACTGGCCCACACGCAGTTCCTGAGCAGGATCCACATTGGGATTATAATACAATCCAGGGTATTCAGGCATGAGACCAATTTGCCCCCTGCCTAATAGCAGGTCTTAAAAAGGCTGCCCGCAAAGTTGTTAATTTCCAAAAGGTCCAAGAAATTCTCCAAAAAAAGGAGGAAACTCCATCCGAGTTCCTCATCGACTAACTCAGGCTCTCCAGCAATACACCAACCTGGATCCCTCCCCAGAGGAGGGACGCCATGTCCTCATGACATACTTTTTGGCTCAAGCCTACCCCGACATTAAAACTAAATTAAAAAAACTGGAACAGGGCCCCGCTACTCCACAGACCAAGATCTTATCAGTGGCCTTTAAGGTTTTCCACAATAGGGAGGAGGACAAAGAACAACGAAAACAAAAGGCTGACCTGGCCAATTTTCAGATGTTGGCCCAGATAATCAGACCATCTCCTGGACGCTTTCCTGGGCCCTCCGCCTCCACCCACCCCCCCCGGGGCATGTTTCAAATGTGGGAAAGAAGGTCACTGGTCGTGGACCTGCCCCTCGCCCAGACCACCCACC
>NW_007730623.1:186912-187777 GCF_000696425.1 Galeopterus variegatus
AATCATCCCTAAACAAGGAACCATACCCTCCAATCTAGCTATCCCGCTACTTTCCCATCTTTGAGCTGAACTCTGGAAACACCAGGATTGGCTATTGCCGAATCCTACCTCCTCCCAAAACACCTCCACAGTACACCCTAGGGATTTGGTATTCTACACTTCCCCAGAGCCACAAAGTCCTTTAACTCCTAAGTGGGAGGGCCCTTACCCAGTCATTCTTTGCACTCCCACAGCTGCCAAGCTTTCCCTACCAAACAACCAAGTAACTCCATGGATCCACATTTCCAGGTTAAAGTCCTGCCCTCAAGGCTCACCGATGATCCTCACGGAACCTACAAGTGATTATTTGGATTGTCGGGAGGGGCTCTAGGGCATACTTTATGGGACAAGCCTTGACCTCTACCGCTGAGTCCCTTTCATCCCTACAAAAACAGGTCACCTCCCTAGCCAAGGTAACTCTCCAAAGCCGCCGAGCTTTAGACCTTCTTACCACAGAGAAGGGAGGCACATGCATCTTCCTCAGGGAAGAATGTTGTTAAACTAACGTCATCAAACTCACTGATCTGGCCTCTAGCCTCTGGGCCACGTCCAACTCTAACCCCTTTTCTTCCTTTTTCCACAATCCTCTCCTAACTTGTATATGGCCTGTTGTAGGACCTCTAACTATTATCTACCCTGCATTATTCAAATAAGTAAAATTTCTAACCAAGCTTTTAACCAGCCTTTACTTAGAAATTACCAGCTGCTGGCCATGGAAGACCCTTCCTGCTCCTCAATAGAACGCCTGACATCTTGCTGAAAGGTATCTAAGTCACCAGTGGTGCTTGTTCCTGACCACTCTAGCTGCAGATGCATGGATGATCTT
>NW_007730624.1:0-19956 GCF_000696425.1 Galeopterus variegatus
GGGCCATAATAATCATATACATTGTATATTGACAAAATAAAAATTTAACGAAAAAAAACCCTCACAAAAACAGAGATATTGGTAGGAGAACAATATGCAAAGGCAATATTTTCTGACAAAGAAGAAATACTGCAATATAAAAAATGAGAGAAGGAGAAAAGAAGGGGGAAAAAAGAGTTAGATCATTGACTCTTATAGGTGATTAGTCAGAATCCTTCAATAAACAGACAAAATAGTAAAAGGTTAAATAAGAAAAAAAGAAGATTAACATAACTATAAATGACAAAAATACAAAATACTAGAGCAAAAAAATGAACTTTTCTAAACACCAAAATAAATGTCATTAAAAAGCAAGGAAGATACTCCAAATAAAGAAAAAGGCAAAGTAATATAACGCAGTACACATAAACAACATGAGAGAATTTAGACTAAACAAATCAGTCACGTCAACAAATGTGAGTGGGTTTAACTCACCTATAAATGATTTTCAAACTGGCTCCTAAAGCAAAATCCAGCTCAAAGCTTTGTAGGAGGAACAAACCTAAAGCACCTGTTTCAAGCTGGATGGGCAGACAGTGGGCTGCTTAGACCCCACTCGTCATGCTGGTCCCCTGCAGAACTGCTCAGGCTCAATTGTGCTTTGTTGCCAGGTCTTCAGACCCGTTGAATGGTGCTGAAAGGATCTTCAGGGATTTATTGCTACATCTACTGGGATGATTTAAGGTGTTTGTTTTACCCCATAGAGCCCCTTGGGAGAAATTCCTGCCTTGCTTTTATTTTAAAAACAATTTTATGTCTTTTGAGTAATTTGTTAGTTTTTATCTTATAGTCAACCATGACTCCTGGAAAACTTGGCAACAAGTTTTACTCTATTGCAAACAAGTGAATATGTCATTATTTTATTGTTTTAGCCTCACTTCTACTCTATTTTACATTCTCACCTTTATTTGTCTTTTGTAAACTTCCAGCTCTAACTTTGGTGATCTTGTTAAAGATCAGGTTGCCTGGGAAGGAAATAAAAAAAATTCTGCTTTACAAGAATTCAGTGCCACCTTGGTCCCTTCCTCTGGGCAATGGGAGGTTGGGAGGTTGTCTAAGGTTCCCGGGAATCTCTGCAATTCCACCCATCAGTACCACCATCTGTACCTTTACTTATGCAAACGCTTTTTACATTCCTCTTGTCGACTTTTAAGGGTGGAAGGCTTACACACTGTGAAACAAGTTTTGCTACTCTCGTTAGTTTTTTTTTTTTTTAATTTATTTTTTTCCTTATTTTGGGAGGATATTTTAAGATTCTGAGTTTTATAACTGTTTCTTAAAGGGCTTCTCTTTAATAAACTTGAAAAAACGATAGCTTCAGCCTTCCCTAAGTTTTACGCTTGTGCTTCTTCCTCTCTCAATTTTTATAGAGAGTTCAGAGCCAAATATTGTCTATATTTAAAATGCAACTTATCTAAGTATTTATAAATATTAATTTTGTTTTTTATGTTTTTAATTTCATTTTTGGTATTTGTACCCTCCTGCAAGATGATACTCCCCTCTTCTGTACTTTCTCCTATTCCCTCTACACCAGTGACCAGGTCAAGCTGTGCTAGCATAGATTCCTGTTAAGGGAAAAAATGCATAAATAACAGGCCAAAACAAAACAGGAATAAAAGGACACATGGTAAGGACTTCAAGGATATGAGGACTAACATGTAGTAGGAGAAAATCATTTATTCACTCAGCAGATATTTATTGAGCACCTACTTTGGTGCAGTCACTAACCAACCTCTGAGGATAAAATGCTGGGGGAAAAAAGTTAGTTTTTGACTTCCTAAAGTTTGGTAAGGAAGACAGCAAGCAGCATTGCAAAGAGGCAAGGAAATAACAGTATGGTAAGTACTGTGACGGGGTGGACCAAGGTGTACCATAGTGTACCAGGAAGACTTGCAGTCAGAGAAGTCTGCTTCATGAAAGTAATGTCTAGGCTGAGAACTTAAGAATGAGTAAGAAGCAAAAAGACAGAAAAAGGAAAGAGAGAGAGACAAACAGGAAAAGAAAAGATGGGAGTAAGGAAGGAAGAGAAAAATAGAAAAGTTAAAAGAATGAAGAGAAAAAAGTAGGCAAAAAAACAAAAGAGAAAGGCCTATTGTTGAGACAAAGCTTGGCATCCAAATTTCCAATCTGCTGCTGAACTGCACTGTTGTAAATTACAGTCACCATGAATGGCTCATGGCGCGTTTGTGTATCATGGCAGCGTGGCAGCATCAAATGACTCTAAACGTTCCTAAATGCTGACTCTCAAGTTCTGTGCTCACCGTGTGGGGAGCAGTCACAGTTGGCAGGCTCATGCCAGCTCAGGGACCACACATGGAGAGGATTGTTGTAGAGCATGACCTGCATCTCCATCCATCCTAAGAGGAATGTGGAGCCAACAAAGGGTTTAATCAGGGGAGGAAACACTCGGAGTGCAGAGTGGAAATGTCTGGTCCTCCCTTTAAGCGTTCTCCATGTGGTTATCTTTATCTGTGTTTCTGGTCAGATTATGTTTCCTGTAAGTCACACCTCCCAACTACATATGAAAGGTGAACATAGTCCTGACCTCCCCTGGGGCTTTGAAATTGTTCCCAAATCTGCTCCTTTGTGATTGGCCCTGACACTTTCACTTGACTATAGGGCTCCTGGAGTCAGCTCCGGGCTGCTGAGGCTCAGAGGTTTGTGGCTCTAGTGACAGACCTCTGTATATGTTATGGGACTTCTGACATTTTTTTGCTCTCCCAGATACATCCAAACTCAGGACTTATCTTCTTGCAGAGCCAGGATATGGAAAGTACATGGAAATTCCTGAAAGCAGTCATCACTCTGTTCAGTAGCAGTGATTTCTACAATCTGGAAAAACCACTTAGGCTCAGGATGAGAAACTGGACACTTTCTTAGATGCTATTAAGGGCCCTTGCAAACTAAAATCAGTATAGTGGAGAGGAGACTTCTTCAGGTTAGGATGTAAGTTGCAAGAGACATAAATCCCACCCTAAAAATAAGAAAAGAGAATAAGCAACCAAAAAGAAATCAAAAATAATCAGAGAACTGAAGATGCATGTTAATGAACTAATTTTAAAAAGTGATGATCCCTTCCCAGGCTGTGAAATTTGTAATGAGAATTAATTATTTATATGTATGTAGTTTTAGGAATAATACTGACTTCTTGGAGAATAACAAGACTGTTCGCTACTTTATTAGTAGCTGTATCAAAAAGAAATGATGACAAGCAGCAGACAGGGTATTATTGGAGAGTGGTGTGAAGGGTGTGTCCGAGTTCCAAATTTAGCATCTGCATTGTTAGATCTACTTTTACTAGTGTGATGAAACATATAATTTGAAAAGCACCCCAACATTAGGAAAAAAAAGCAATAAAGACCAAACTGATTTCTGGGTTTTGGTTATATTTCTTTAAATACAAAAATCATTGCAGGACAAATTTTCTTGACATGTTTACTTGTATTAGTTGTATTTCAACTGTGAATTACATTATGTTGCTCTACTCCTGAGTACATTTCTATTTTATTTTTCCCACCTCCTGACTTCTTAATCATCTTTCCTGAAATGCATCTGCTCTCTAGGTACTTTCAATTATGCAGAAATACAAGCTTGATGGTACAGTCAAAGGAATTCTGCCTTTTGAGATAGTTTTGCTCCCAATTCCTTACTCTGCTACATGATAGTTATGAGACTTTGGAAGTTCTTTTACCTCTCAGCGAACACAATTTTCTTACTAAGTAAAAACGAAGCTAATTATTCTATGATAAAGTTGTTGTGAGGATTAAACAAGAGAACATATACAAAGTGGCTGCCATACAGTAGCCCCTCAGTAAATCCTAATTCCCTTTCTTTTTCGTTAGGTAATAATGTAGTCACCTCCTTGTCAATCAGTAATTAGGAGGCCTTGACCAGCTTCTGATAGGTGTAGCCTGGCAGCGCCTGACCCAGGGCTTCATGCCAAGTACCTCTTACTTCCAGCCCGAGTTTTCCTGGGTCCGGGAGTTGGTTGCCAGAGGAATCTGCTCAATACTCTGCCATGTGCAACCCAGACTCAACGGGAGTTGAAGCCCTGAACATTTTTGACAAATAGGGGATGGGAATCCCCGGAAAAATGCTTCTGAAGGTGTTTCGTATGGCTCCTCAGATGGTTCAGTGGGGTAATGCACCCGTGGTCCATGGTACTGGCCGTCTTCATAGCTCATCCTTATACTGAATTTCTTTCCTTTCTTCTTTTTCTCTCCATCTCCCTCACTCCTGCTTCCTGGGCTCACTTCCTAAATAAACCACTTGCAACCAAGACTTTGTATCAGGCTCTGCCTTGGGGGGAAGTCAGGCTGCAGCAGCATCTGTTATGTATAATACCTGTGCTAAATAAACATGGCAGACCCGTCCATCTATATACCTTCTTTAATGTCTTTCAATATAATTTTATAATTTTCCCATAGAGATCTTACACATCTTTTCTAAGATTTATATTTCTAGGTATTTTATAGTTTGAATGTTATCTTCAATAACATTATTTTTTTTTTTTCCTTTTTGTCTTTTTCACTGACCGGTAACGGGATCGCAACCCTCGGTGTCGCGCCCGCACTGCGCTCAGCCAGTGAGCGGGAACCGGTCTCCACATGGGATCTGAACCCTCGGCGGGAGTGCCGCCACACTCCCAAGCAGCGCACTCTCCAGTGCACCACCGGGCTGGCCCCAATAACATGATTTTAATTACATTGTCCAGCTGTATTACTGGTAAATAGGAATGAAACTGATTTTTGTGTATTTATTATATATCAGCCTTGCTAAATTTTCTTATTAACTCTAATAAGTTGTTCATAGATTTACTTGAATTTTCTATTCAGATGGTCATATTATCTAACAATGACTTTCCAGTCCTTATATTTTTTATTTCTTTATCTTCCCTTACTAAATTTGAATAGTAGTGTAATAATGGGCAACTCTGCCATGTGCAACCCAGACTCAACGGGAGTTGAAGCCCTGAACATTTTTGACAAATAGGGGATGGGAATCCCCGGAAAAATGCTTCTGAAGGTGTTTCGTATGGCTCCTCAGATGGTTCAGTGGGGTAATGCACCCGTGGTCCATGGTACTGGCCGTCTTCATAGCTCATCCTTATACTGAATTTCTTTCCTTTCTTCTTTTTCTCTCCATCTCCCTCACTCCTGCTTCCTGGGCTCTCTTCCTAAATAAACCACTTGCAACCAAGACTTTGTATCAGGCTCTGCCTTGGGAGGAAGTCAGGCTGCAGCAGCATCTATTATGTGTAATACCTGTGCTAAATAAACATGGCAGACCCGTCCATCTATATACCTTCTTTAATGTCTTTCAATATAATTTTATAATTTTCCCATAGAGATCTTACACATCTTTTCTAAGATTTATATTTCTAGGTATTTTATAGTTTGAATGTTATCTTCAATAACATTATTTTTTTTTTTTCCTTTTTGTCTTTTTCACTGACCGGTAACGGGATCGCAACCCTCGGTGTCGCGCCCGCACTGCGCTCAGCCAGTGAGCGGGAACCGGTCTCCACATGGGATCTGAACCCTCGGCGGGAGTGCCGCCACACTCCCAAGCAGCGCACTCTCCAGTGCACCACCGGGCTGGCCCCAATAACATGATTTTAATTACATTGTCCAGCTGTATTACTGGTAAATAGGAATGAAACTGATTTTTGTGTATTTATTATATATCAGCCTTGCTAAATTTTCTTATTAACTCTAATAATTTGTTCATAGATTTACTTGAATTTTCTATTCAGATGGTCATATTATCTAACAATGACTTTCCAGTCCTTATATTTTTTATTTCTTTATCTTCCCTTACTAAATTTGAATAGTAGTGTAATAATGGGCACCCTTGTCATGTCCCTGAATTAGAGGAAAGCTTTCAATATTTCTCCATTCAATAGGATAATTGCTCTAGAATTTTGTGCTCCTTTATTAGGGCTTCTCTTCTATTGCCAATATTTTTAAAATTATGAATGAGTTGAATTTTTATTTAATACTTTTTTATATATCTTCCAAGATTATCATATGATTTTTCTTCCTTAAGATATTGTAGTGATCAATAACATTAGTTAATCTTCTTTTGTGAAGCCAATCTTGCATTCCTTGGATAAACCCTACAGGCTAAGATCTGTTTCATTTTTTATATTGCTGAATTTCTTTTGGCAATTTTTGCACCTATTTTTATAGGTGAGATTGGGTTATAATTATCTTTTTGTTTTTGTTGTTGTTTTTACTGCTCTTGATAATTTTTGGTAGCATGGTTTTGCTAGTCCCTTGAATTGAGAGGAATGCTCTCTTTTCTTATACTCAGAAATAGTTATGCAAGATTGAAATTATTCGTTCCTTGAACATTTCGCAGAACTCACTTTTTTGGGGGGTGGGGGGAACTGTGGTTTCCATTATAGGAAGATTTAAATTCTGATTCAATTTATATTTTTTCTGAAGCCGGTATTGGTAAGTTATATTTTCTAAGAACTTATTTCATCTAAACTTTAAAATGTATTTGTATAAAATTGTTTATAATATTCTTACTATATTTTAAATACTTGAAGTATCTGCAGTTGTCTGCTCTTTTATTCCTAATATTACTTATTTCCATCTTTTTTTATTTTGTTCTTACTCGATCTATTTTATTAGTGTTTTTAAGGCGCCACCTTTTGTTTTCAGTGATTCTCTATATTGTGTATTTGTTTTCTATAACATTAAATCAGCTTTGTATTAGTTTTATTTTGCTATGTGACAAACGACTACAAACTTAGCAACTTGAACAACATTCATTTATTGTCTGAAGTTTGGGTATGTGTTAGTTGGATCCTCCGCTCAGGGTCTTACTAGGCTGAAATCAAGATGTTGGTCAGGGCTGTGATTTTCAACTGAGATGTGGAATCCTCCTCCAAGCTCTCTGGTTTTGGAAGAATTCATTTTTTTATGGTTATGTAACCGAGGTCCCCATTTTCTTGCTAACTGGTGACTGGGGACCATGCTCAGCTTCCACAGCCAAACAGCTCTTTGCCACGTGGCTCCCATAGGCAGTTCACAACACAGCTATTTGCTTTCCTCCAGGCCATCAGAAAAGCACCTGCCAAACCTTTGAATTTCTCAGACTTCTGTCTCTGACCTCTACACCCTCTTTTATAAGGCTCACCTAATTAGGTTGGGCTCACCCACACTAAACAAGAGGTGATTATACTGATTTTGTGCACAAGGATGCAGAAATCTTTATTTTAATTGACACATAATAATTGCAGACATTTATGGGGTACAATGTGATGTTTTGATCTTAAGCATCTTTTCCTACTAGTAGTTCTTATATTTATCTTTTAAAATTTTTTATGTAGTTTTTATTCTGTTGTTTTCTTTATAACTTCTAAAATTAGATGCTTAATTCATGGTTTTCTAAAGTATTTTCTAAAATCCATCATGATTCCTTCTTTGAGTAATGCATTACCAAAAGAATATTTGATATCTTTTAAATACATAAGTTTTTTTAAAAAAATCCCTTTAATTAGTCATTTCCTACGTAATTGTACTATAGGAGAGAATATTGATTGTATGATATTGATATTTGGAAATTTGTTGAAATTTTTTGTTTTCTTTCTATTTTTGCCTTATCTTATTGAGGTCCTGTTATTTTGTGTATACCAGCTTATAATTATTGTATGTTCTTGATTAATTAACTTTTATCACTATGTAAGATCTCTTTATCTCTAGAAATTTTTACCTTAATATACTTACCTGAACTTTGTGTTTATGTGGTATGATTTTTCCATCTTTATATTTAAAATTTTATTGTATCATTATATCTTACATGTGTCTCTTATCAATGCCACATAACTAAGTTTTATAAATCAAGTCTAGCAACTTGGCTTAGTAATTGGAGTTTTTAGCACAGTTATATTTTTGTAATTACTGACATACTTGGATTATTTCCAGTATCTTATTTTGTGCTTTATAATTGTTCCATCTATTCTATGTTTCTTTTACTTTTCTTTCACATCTTATTTTATGTTTTGGAAATTAAGCACCCTATATTTATTTACCTATTTTTATGGAAATTAAACACCCTATATTTATTTATCTTTTTCTTTGTGATTGCCCTAGATATTTAAGCATTGAAACTTAATTGGTTGATATGTAAATTTGGTCAGCATTTTTATTCTCTCTCCAAACTTAAAACATTTAAAGATTTAGCCACCTCTCTCAATATAAGCTATCTTGAATCTTAGTTTTCTTTTTGTAACCCTTCATTATTAGTTTTACTTTCTTTGCTGTTCATTTCTTTTGCCATCTCAATAAATTTGCTTATTCTAAATAAAAATACTTTCTTTTCTTTAGAATTTCTTTAAGTAAGAATTTGTAGGAAGTAAACATTTTCAGCTTTAATTTCTCTGAAAAATATCTTTATGTTAACCTCATTCTTGAGAATGATTTTCTTTGGTACACAGTCCCAGATTGATGATTATTTTCTCTTAGCATGTTGAAGATATCATTCCATTGTTCTCTAGCTTCCATTTTACTCCTTTTTAGATACAGCTGATATTATTTGTGATAGTTATGTTCTATAAAATCACTATAAACACTGAACTATTGAATACTGAACCATTGCTCCTACAGGAAATGCAGGGTTAGGTTCCTATGAGCTTATGGTTATAATATTTATTTTATAATATAATATTTCCATCAACTGATCAATGCATAACCTAGTTTTATATGTGTTTCTGTTTAAAGATACCTCATTTTGTATATACTGTTGATTTATTAACATTGAACTCACAGCCAACAGCACTACAACTCACACCTGAATGAAGCTTATCTAACACATGTATTAGGCACATTATAGTCTTCTCGTGCTTTGGAACACTTAATAGTACTTCAGCACTACACTTGGTGAGCATTTTAAATGGAAAAATTAACAACAAAAAGCACAAAAGTGGGGAAGATGTGACACTATATAGGCTATGAAAAGGACACATTTTCACATGAAACACAAAGGCAAAGAACTGAAACACAAATGCAGAGGGTCACCTTGTTTGACCTTGGCTGGGAATGTGTGTGTCCAGTGACTCAAATATTTTGCCACTTTGTACATGTCCCCGAATGACCATAAAAGTGGAAGTATAGATTTGAGGATTACTAATAAATTTTAGCCAAGTAGGACAATTTGCAGAATCCCTGAATAATGAAAATTAAGTCTTTTTTCTTTTAAAGTCTTTTTCTTTAGCTCATAGGCTCTGCGGTTTCACTGTAATAGTATATATGTGGATTTTATTTATTTAAAATGTTGACAGTTCTTAGACTTCATAAATCTGGGTCTTAGTATCTCATAAATTCTTTAAAAATGCTCAGTCATTTTTTCTTCAAATATTCCTTCTTCCATTCTCCCTCTCTCTCTTCTCTTTCTGGGATGCTATTTAGATGTATTTTTGAACTTTTTACTGTATTATTTATGACTCTTAACTATTATTTAATATCCCCCATCTCTTTCTCTCTGTGATGCACTATGGATAGTTCTTTGGATCTAATTTCCAGTTTGTTAAATCTTTCTTCAGCTATATCAAATCTGTTGATAGTAACATGGTTCAGATTTTAATTTCAGTTATTTTATTTTTAATTTTTATAAGTTCTTTTTGTTACTTTTTTCAAATACACTTGGTATTTTTCTTTTTTTTTAAAAAAAACAACTCTATTGAGGTATGATTGGCATGTAAAATGCTGTACATATTTAATGTACACAACTCCAGTAGTTTGAGGATAAGAATGTACCCATGAAACCATCACCACCATCACATAACCATCATCTCCCAAGGTTTCCTCCTGCCCACTTTATTATTTAGTAGCAGTAGTATTATATCATTTGTGTGTCTGTGCATATGTTAAGAACACAACATATGCACAGGATCTGCCCTCTTGAAAGTTTTAAGTCTATAATACAGTACTGATAGCTATAGGCACTATGCTACATGTGATTATTAGATTTCCAGATCTTATTCATTTTGTATAACTAAAACTTTGTATCTTTTGACCATCACCTACACATTTCCCCTACACCCCACCTTGGCAATTGCCATTCTATTCTCTGCTTCTATGAGTTTGACTACTTTAGTTTTTAATTAATTAATTTATTTATATTATTATATTTTTACATTCTAAGATATCGTTGCAGAGCAGTTTGTGGGGGACAGGAGAAGGGGGAGGGAAATAGGGTGGAAGGATGAGGAAGGAGGGGGATGGTCAAGGCCCATGGCACCCCCCTCTCATTCCAGCAGAGGAAACCAGGATGCTTCCAGCAGTGGCTCAGTCATTGCTGGGCTGAATGCAGATGTAGGATGGGGGCAAAGCTGAGGCCTGAGGTCTCCCACCACCCTGGCTCAGGAGCCTGGGGCTTTTCTGGTGGCAGCCTGGTCATCCTTGCTGGTCTGGGTGTGGTCATCGGAAGGTGTGGCTGAGGTCCACAGCCCTCCCCTCTCCCTGGCTTGGGAGCCCAGGGGTCTCTGGTTCTTCTAGGTTTTATAAGTGTTCTTTGGTAGTGTTAGACCTTTACTGGTTAGTATCAAACTTAGTCTTTGATCTGTGGGTATTTTGTTTTTTCTTTCAGTTCTGTGTTGGTTTATTCACTGTTTGCTCCACTTAAACTCTGCACTGGAACTAATTGGTTGTCCTTTGGTTACTTCTAAAATGGGGTAACTTCCTGTAGGGACCAGCACTTGAACCCTGTGGTTGAGCTAAATTGTTGCTTTGCTGCTGATTCTCTGGAGAAGGCTTTTTGTGCAGCTCAGGTTTTAATGGTTGACCTTGTATGTACTTCCAGGTCTCGTTAGGTTGGTACACCTGGGCTGCCTGGAAATTTTAGTCTGGGCCTGAGTCTATTCAGCAAACTGCTCCCCTGCAGTTCTATATTCTTGACCAGCCTCCACTGAGTGGGCCTGTGCTGACTGGAGGGTGGGTCAGCTGTCAATACTGTGCCCCAGTATTCCCCCAGTGTCCTGTCTCCCCCACTGCCCGCACTCCAAACAGTTCCCACATTTTCTATCAGATTGTTTGATATTTACCTATAAATTTCTACAGCTCTTTGCAAGTTAGGAACAGAAGTAACCTTTTTCTGTCATATATATTTAAAATATTTTCTCCCAGTCTTTCATTTGTCTTTTTCCCCCCATTCCTCAGTGGAACAATAATTTGTCTTTTGACTTCAAATTTGGCACAGAGAATTTTATATCAGCTCTTTTGAACTATTGTTTACATACACTAAAATTGACCAGTTTTAAGTGTAGAATGTGGTGGGTTCTCACGAATGGGTACTATTGTGTAAACACCACCACAATGATGATAGAGAACCCAGCAATAACCCAGTCATTGACCCAACATTTTCACCCCTGCTCCTTTGCCGTCCATCTTCTCCTCACAACTCCAGTCACTCCTCTGCAGTCACTGATCTGCTTTCTTTGCCTTTTCTGGAATTTCTTATTAATGGAATTACACAGTATGTAATCTTTTGCGTCTTTCTTCTTTCACTTAATGCTTTGAGATTCATCCTATGCTGCTGTGTATCAGTAGTTTGTCCATTTTTAAATAGCTGAATAGTGTTCCATTGTATGGATAGTCTACTATTGGTTTATCCATTCACCAGTTGTATTAGTCTGTTTCTGTTGCTTATAACATAAATACCTGAAACTAAGCGATTTTAAGAAAATGAAATTTATTGCTTATAGTTTCAGAGGCTAGGGAGTCCACAGTCCAGGGAACACATCTAGTGAGGGTATTGATGGTGGTGGCCTTCCAGCAATGCAGGGGTCTCACATGGCAGAAAATGGCATGGCACAGGGAGGGAGAGAGCTCCTCGTGCACGCTCCTTTCAAAGCCCTCAGATCCATCTCCATGACCATCATTAAACTATCAACTTAATCACCTCTTCATGGCCCCACCTTTCAATTACCATAATAGGATTTCAACAGTTACAATGGGGATTAAGCTTTAATGACTGGGGGGCCATTTGATTTACTGCACTAGTAGATGTACATTTGGTCAGTTTTTAGCTAATACGAATAAAACTGCTATGAAAATTTGAATACAAGTCTTTGTGTAAACATGTTTTTCTTCCTCTTGTTGTACATATCCAGGATGGGATTGCTGGGTCACAGAGTTACTGTATGTTAGCTGTATGAGAAACTGGAAAATTATTTTTCAAAGTGGCTGTATCATTTTGCATTCCAACAAGCAATGATAGAGATTTCCAGCTGCTCAATATCCTCTCCAGTACTTGGTATCATCAGTCTTTTTATTTTTAGCTCTTCTGTTGGGGTGTGTAGATGTGTCTTGTGGTTTCAGTTTGCATCACTCTAATGACTAATGACATTGAGCTTTCTTATTTGTTCTTTGGTGATGTGTCTATTCAAATATTTGAACCCTCTCCTCTCTCTCTCTCTTTTTTTTTTTGTTCTTCTTACTGATTTATAAGGGATCTTTATTCTGGATACAAGAACTTTATTGGATATATGTATGTTTTGCAAATATTTTTCTGCTCCTCTGTGGCTTGCCTTTTCATTTTCCTAACAGTGTCTTCTGAAGAGCAAAAGTTTTTGAATTTCATAAACTCCAATGTATCTAATTCTTTGTTTCATGTTTTGTGTCTTCTCTAAGTAATCATTGTATAGCCAAAGGTCACAAAGTTTTTGTCCTATGTTTTCTTCTAGGAGTTTTATAGGGTTAGTTCTTGCATTTAGATTTATGATACATTTTTAGTTAATCATTAAATTTAAGAAGCAACAAAACATTATATACATTAGCATTCTACTTTCTTCTATTTAAAACTATATTTCTGGTATGTGTACATATGCATGAAAAGGTTTAGAAGGATATATATACAGCAAAAATACTTTTTTTTCACCTAGATTATCAACAGCAGAAATGTAATGTTTTCTCTTTCTTTAGGAGATATCTTTAAGCCACTTCCACAAGCAAAATAAAATAAAAATTTAAAAGGTTTTTTGAGATACATTAAAATCTTGTCCAAGACTCTTTGACTTTATTGATGAAGTTATTCAGTCTATAGGCATATCTGAT
The DNA here is from genome assembly GCF_000696425.1 of Galeopterus variegatus. NCBI lineage: Eukaryota > Metazoa > Chordata > Mammalia > Dermoptera > Cynocephalidae > Galeopterus > Galeopterus variegatus. Next base: position 13,104 of record NW_007730624.1, read on the forward strand.
AAAAGACAATCACTATTGTCTGAGCCCCGGGTTTAACAAATCCTAGGTATTTCTGGTGAGTTCTGCCACATTCCTAGAGGTCTAACATAACTAATGTGACTACTTAAGTATTTGTGTCTCATAGAATCTGTAAGAGTCCTCAGGAAATGGTAATTAACTAAGTAGTATATTTTAATATGTATGTCTTAATGAATACAGAAAGTAAATTGTCTTTTTAAAAAACTTCTAGATGGAAGAATGAGGCTAAACAAAAATCTACTTTAATGCATTTTAGCAAAAGTGACTACTTTTGAGGTAGGCTCCTTAAGTAAAATTTTCATTATTTGGGGGGAGCTACTCTGTGTCTTGGGGCTGTGATAGAATGTGCAAATAAACACTGCCACTCTCAGGCAAATGTCAGAATCCTGTTGACATCGCCAATTGTATCACTCTTAATCCTGTTCGTGTCACCAAGTGTAAAGCTACTCAACCACACTAGTTGTCGGGCTCTTTTACCTGCTGGTAATCCTGTACCAACTGGGCCAACTGCCAAGCTAGGGCTGGGTCTGGAGCTCACAGACCCTTCAAGCCCGTTCACAGACTGGGTCACAAACCCTTCACATGCTAGGCTGGGTCCCCAGACACCTCAGACACCAAGCTGGGGCACCAGACCCCTTCATGCAGGTCTATGAGCTAGGTAACTGGCCAAAAGGTCCTTGGAGCCATAGGTTGGAAAGCATGCCTGCACAGGGCAGATGCCCAAGGCAGATGCCCACCCGCCTGCTTCACTAAAACTCCTCTCTCTCTCTCTCTCTCTCTCTCTGAAGAACACAAGAATAGCAACAAAACTAAAAAAATACATTGGCGCACATGCACTAACTCCATACACACACACACACACACACAATTTGCATACAAAGGATGTGCTAAAACCACACCCAACTGAACCCGAGTCAAGGGCCCTGACCAAACTATTCTATTTTCCCAGCAAACACTTCTAAATTATTTTTCTGAAATGATTGTATCAAGAACAACCTTTAATTTTACATAATAACATTTTCGCTTAAACTCCATGGATTTCAATACTTTAGTAAGTTCAGATTCACATCACAAGAGAAGTAAAGTAGATAGATAACAACTCAAAGTTTCTCTCCCACTACTGTTCTCCCCTGCCACCCTCTCCAACCAAGACCTTGATAGTAAAATTGTTCTTATACTCCTGTCCTTCTCCAAAATTCTCCAGCTGTAGCCAGAGAAGCTATAGGGCCTTCTAAACATGCAAACCTGATCTTGACAATTTCTGCTTAAAATCTTTCAGTGATTTCCCTTTTCTCTTAGATCAAAGTCTGCATTCTTTAAAATGGCCTACAGGCCCTGAAGCTCCGGCTCCTGCCCACCTTTGCAGCTGCCCCTCTCTACTCTTTCCTGCCCACTGTGCCCCAGCCTCTCCATCCAGCTCTTGTTCCTTGAACAAGCTGCTTCCCAATCAAAGTCTTCCCACGGCTATTTCTTCTGCTGGGAGTAGTACTCTCCCCCTCATTGCCTGGCTAACTTCAGCTCCCTGACTAAATGCTCCTTCCTCAGGGAAGGCAAGCTCTCTCTGAAGCTCTTTGTGTTCTTTTCCTTCACAGTACTTAAATAATTATCTGAATGAGTATGGGTTTAAAGTCTGTCACCACAAGCTGTCAATGCCTGGGCACAGGATACTTGAAACTCTATCTCATGATAGTATTACTCCACCTTGCACAGTGCCTGGCACATTGGAGACACTCAAATATTATTTATTGGATGAATAAATGAATGAATGCAAACTCATGTGGTCTATAAATACCCATGACCTCAAAATGACATCAAAGTCAAAGATATAACCGTAGAGATAATAATGTAAATTTTCACTGTCACTGGAACTCTAGATATTTATTTGCTGTAGAGAACATGTTAATGTCTGTAATTACCCAGGTACATTGAAACAGCCATTTGCCATCAACTAACAACTTGGAGAGAGATCGTGGGCAGTGAATGAGATGACACAGACTGCTGTGGCCATGTTCCTGTTGAAAGCTTTTATCAACAACCGAGATGAGGATGTCGGTGCAGTGCTAATTAGGCTGACAAGGGGCTGGAGGGATTGCTCGGGTGTGAGGTGACCTAGTCAGGGTCCAAAAGGATCTCACTCAACAGGTTAAAAAGGGGGATCAAATAACAACACACAATTTAATAAAGGAAAATTCAGAGAGAGCACTGGACTGAGGTCCCCAAATCTAATTGAACAAAGACAGAATGAGAGACCATAAGAGCAAAACGTGGGAAAAGCATAGAGATTTTAATTGATTGGATGAGTCGATAGCACGGCATGCCTGTCAGAGACACTGATTTGAAGCAACGTGTCAACAGCCATTGAAGTCATGAAGCTCCCCTAGTTATCAGACCACCCCTGCTGTGCCATGTCCAGTTCTGGGAGGCAGATGTGGAGCGAGATAGTGACAGTCACACTGCTGCGGGGATTCCAAACCATGTCATGCGAGAAGCAGTTGAAGGGCAGAGGATTCCTAGTTGATGAGGTGGGAGAATATAATGGGCCTATTGAGTAAAATGCAGGGCCATTAGATTTTTTCTCTATACAGTCCTTTTAATGACTAATGATTAAATGACATTATGTGCTGCCTAATGACATTTTGGTCAACAATGGATCACATATACAATGGTGGTCCCATAAGATTATAATAAAGCTGAAAAATTCCTACCACCTAGTGACGTTGTAGCAGTTGTAATGTAGTGCAGCACATTAGTCGTGCGATTGTGGTGATGCTAGCTAGAAGCAATAAGCTATGCCATATAGCCTCAGTGTGTACTAAGCTATACCATCTAGGTTTGTGCAAGTACACTCTATGATGTTCACAATGACAAAACTACCTAATGATACATTTCTCAAAATGTATCCCTGTCATTAAGCGACATGATTGCGGGTCCAAAAGGTAGGCCTGGGGCCAACAGGAAAATTCCAGGGAAGTGGACCTAAGTTGAATTTGAGGGGCTGCCCAGGAGGGGAGTGAGCCATGCAGAGTTCCCTATTACTAAAGTAAATTATGCTTAGATGGGAAATGGAGAAAAAGGCTTTGGGAAGCTTTTTTTGGTTTATGGGGGCATATCAGGGTGGTAGGGCCCATCTTCTTTGTACAGGTCCAGCATCTCACATAGTTTGGGCCTCAGCATGTTTGGAGTATCAAGCCAGAGATAAATAGCCAGTTAAAACAGTTAGTTTTGAAGACCTCATCCAGGCTAGTGTCCGGAGCCATAGAGCCCGGCTGCCTGCCTGTCCGGAGCCAAAGAGCCCACCCAGCTATTGCCTCGAGGCCTCAGAGCCTTGTTTGCTGTTATCTTCCATCCCTCCCCCTCCTGTGCACAATGGGTGTAGGTAACTTTGCAACTTGCCATAGATAACGGGAATTTTCCATTTACCGGAACAACCCGCCCTGCGGTTTTCTCAGTAAACCATCCGCTGCTCACTTCCTTATCTGCTGATTCCCTCCTGCTGTCTATATAAGCTGTGACCTTCTGGCTAATAAATGAGACTTGATCAGAATACTGTCTTGTCTCCATTTCTCGTGTCTCTTGTCCCATCCAATTCCCACTCCCCGCTCCAGGGTCTGCGTTGAATATCCCGTGGGTTGGGACAGGCTAGAATTCCCTGATCTATTTAATTCCCAGACGGATAGTCTGATTTCTCTTCACTTTTGCTGTATTTGCCAACTTCAGACGCGACAGAGGGGGAGGCTGAAAGACCACTTGCTGTGGAGGGACAGGCTGCTGCTAAGAGCCCCTCATCACTGAGTTCCTGTGATTCCAGTGGAAGGTAGAAATACATATCCTGTAACTAGGGGGAATTTGGCAAACTATGAGGAGATGCCATAAAGAGCCTTCACTGTATTGGAAGAAATACAAAGGAAAATTAGAATGATGATCATATTCTATAAAACTGTTTCTCATAATTGTGACAGCCACTAAATAGGCATAGTACTCCAACCCAGGAGCACTACATGCCATTGGCCATGCAGAAGACAGTAAATTCTCCCACTAAGAGGGAAAACCAGGAAGTGCATCTCCTCCTGCTAATATCCCTTATTCTGTAATTCTATGTGAATCTACATGATTGAGCATATTTTCCATGAAAAAGCCAGTAAAATGTGCCTAAAAAGAGATACATGGTGCATTAAAAATTATTATTCTTCGGTTCTCTTTCTCTTCCCTGGTTTGCACCAAAAACTTACTTTCAGGAAAACAAGCACATATAGATAAGATTGTCCATCAATTTTGCATCAGAGGGTAAAGTACAAATGTTTTCATGAAAAGTTTAGTCTAAATTAGACACACTTGATGGTACCTACCAGTAAAAGAGGCAGCATTCACAATAGCAAAGAATTGTTCACTCTGTTATGAAGTAATAAACTCTTTGATTAAAAGACTGTACCTCCCAAAAGAGATTACACTTTGCACTAGAATTTTTTATTACTTTATTAGCATATGGCCATAGCAATTGGAAAACTGNGCAGCATTCACAATAGCAAAGAATTGTTCACTCTGTTATGAAGTAATAAACTCTTTGATTAAAAGACTGTACCTCCCAAAAGAGATTACACTTTGCACTAGAATTTTTTATTACTTTATTAGCATATGGCCATAGCAATTGGAAAACTGACTTGAATTTTAAAACATAGGGATTGTAAAAATTAGAGTGGGGCTTGACATTTTTTATCTGCATGACTATGGGCAAACAATGTAACCTCTCTATACCAAAATTCCTTCATCTGTAACATGAAAATAATAATATAATACTTATCTTGGATGGTTCTTGTGAGAATGTTATAAGAAAATGTATAAAAGTCCCCAGCACAACAAAAAAGCAAGCACTTTGTTAATGGGAGTCACTGACAGAGCTGTGGCCAAGCCATTGTCATCTTGCAGGATGCAGAGCTGTGGCTGCTGGGAGAAGCAATTGGGGTACACAGCTTAAATAGCATTAGCTTTGGGGAAATAGAAGAGATCTCCATGAACTTCAGATTTTCATGGGGAAAAGGATGTATTAATTCCAGTCACTTTGATCAAACTTTAGTAATGTAAAGGAAGAAACAACAGTTTTTGAAAATTGCTTGAATTAGGAGTTTCCTGGTTAAATTTCATTTCAATTAGGATTTATTATTGAATATGAGTTAGATTTGCCAAAAGCTTAAGCTACCCTGGAAGAAATTTAGGTACTTTTGTAAGCGGCGTTACTTCTCTCAGGTTACTGGGTGCCATTTATACCAGCCTGCTGTCCTGGACTAAATGTATGACCTAGTGTAGTGGCCAGTGGGTATAATTTAGTATTTCCATCTTCTTAATTATCAGGTGCCCCCTGGCTTCCCGAAAGGGTTAATGATGCCCAACTCTTTCTAGTGGGAGCATTTGCTACTGAGAGAATCAAACACAAAGGTGTTTCTTTGAACACATTATCTGCATGTTCCAGGTAGAATAGCAAGGATAGAGACAAGACACGGTTGAGTTACTTAAAGTACTTACAGAATGACCCTGATAGAATATCCATAGGGGTTAGAGATGAGATTTATTTCTTGATTTGGCAAGAATCACTTGGCATTTGTCATTGGCAAGATAAAAAGAAGCTCTGATTTCTGTTGTCAAGAAAATATACTTGGCTTCTTCCTTTCTCTTAACTCACCCTTGGCCCTCAATTCGTATCAGCATTTGAAGAAATCAGCTCAGTACTTTGCATTTAGTTAATTTGGTGAGTTCATTGTACTTTTGTCCCACGGCTATTAAATAGTTCAAAAATAAATATCACATCACTTGAATATGTAACATGCATCTCATTTGCACTGCTTTTTATCAACAAACGGTAATTATTTAGTATTTACATAATACTTTGAAAGTATTTCAGAACAGCTCTTATCAATAACAAGAAGCAAAATACATACCTGGACTCAGTGGGCAAGACAAAAATAAAATTTTGATTTTCCATTGAAAGGTGTAGCTCAGGAAGAGAGAAAAATACATATGTGTAATTGTATATGTATGGGTATTTGGAACAAACACATGTCCCAAACGACAGGATTGAAAATCAGGAGATTAATGGGACCAAAATTCAGGTCACATATTGAGCCAGGCTAAAGTTTCACAGAAATCTGGGACCTGCTCTCACTCCCTGGACTTTTGTGCAAAGACCTGAGGGAGCTGTGAACAGCCGGGGCTCTGAGAACATTCCTGCTGGGGGAGGAAAGGCTTGTGTGAGCTCATGGGGCTTTCCAACGCTGACCGCCAGCCTCGGCTGCCAGCCACGCAGCCTCTAATAGCGAAACCTGGCCCTCAAGTTATCAAGGGTGTGACGTACTTGGCTCTAAGCAGAGGTCACTATTTCAAGGTGACTGAAGTCTTGGGGGCAAATGGACATGATGGGTGGGATTCATGAGCAGATCTGGCCCTTTCTGATTAGAGGGGCTGAGGATGACTCCAGGATGCGTGGCTTGGGAGGGTCCGGGGTGGTCCTCCTGGGAGGCGCTGAGCACGTGCACCCTGGACAAGAAGTTGTGAGAGGGTGAGCCCACTGGCTTCCATCATTCTGGGAGAGGTGTCAAACTAGAGGTCACATCAAGGGTGAGGGTGCATTAGTGGTGGTGGAACTTATCTTGCCACCTCTGGGCCACACCTCACCTCTGCCTGGCTCAGTCCCCGCCCTGTCCACGTTCTCTTCCTCTGTGCCCAGGGCCACCATCCGCTCTACCCACCTCCAGACAACCACGCTCTGGGGACTGGGGAGGTTTGGGGGGTTAGTCCCACCAGATGCAGTGAGGTGGCCGCGGCGGGGGCAGGGAGGCGGACCCGG
>NW_007730624.1:20669-55167 GCF_000696425.1 Galeopterus variegatus
CGAAAGGCGGCCGCCCTGCCCCGGCCAGCCTGGCCCCGGCCGCGGGCGTTGCGTGCGGGCGGCCCTGGGGCTGCTGGCACCTGCCTCTTTTGTCTGGTGCCACGGGGCTTTACACGCGGAGTCGGGCGAGCGGGCCCCCAGGCTTTTCGCCGCGTTGTTGGTGGAGATGGAAAGCCGGGGCGGAAGAGCTGGGAGAGGTGCTTGTCATTGTCAGAACTGGCTGCGGAGCTAGGACCAAGTCTGCGCCTGGAAGGAGCGGCCGGGCCAGGCCTCTTATTGTGTGTGTGCTTCATCGTGTGCCCGGGAGGGTGGTGTGTGCCTGAGGATGGGGGCGATCCGTGCGTGGTGGTGGCTGCATCGTGGGCGTTGCAAGTACATTTGCAGGGTCTCAAGTTCCTTGGGGGACAGCGAGGCTGCTTCATGTTCCGATTAGTACCTGCAGTGCTAAAAGCATGTGGAGAGGAAATGGCATTTTCCCCCTGGTGGGAGCGCACGCACAGCCCCGCGTCGCCCCACAAAAGAGGCTGCTTTGGAAAACCAGGTTTGCGCGGAATCGCTGCTGGATTTGGCAACGAGATGTTTGTCAGTGATAGAGCAGATGAAAGAAAGGTTTCATTCAAACCGGCCCCCTCTCTGCCGCACCGCACCTGTGAATGTGTGGCCAGGTTATGGTGCACACGCGATCAGCGGCCACATTGCAGGGTGCTCCATGAATGCATTTTATGACTGTTCCTAAATATATTGCCTTTCAATGGGAAAAGAAAGTAGGGCAGCGTTTTAAGTATGAAATGTCACTTGAATGCGGGTTAGAAGAGATTTTAAGAGGTCGTATGTAGGAAAATTATACAAGATATGCACACACCCTATGATAGCTACGTTCGTGGTGGTGCACGAGCTCAGAAGGTATATGTGTCTTTTATTCCACGCCTGGCCATCCACCTGAATCCTAATCCCACTGCTGAAATATGCCTTGGGACTTCCAGGTCCTGCATCTATTAAGATGTGGTAACCTTTATGCCAAATTCTTGGGAGGTGTTTGTGTGTGTGTATAAATTTCTGAGACCGGAACCCATGTGCTCATCTAGAAAAGGATAAACACAGAGGTTCCTCAAAACAGTGAGAAATTCCAGAGAACAATCAGGATGTTGGTTCCTTGGGATGGCAGTGTTTATAGGAAAATCTCTAAGAGCCAATCACCCTTCTTCCCCACCCCTGTCTGTGGTCTCTGTGGCTGAGGTGCTGTGGTTACCCTCTTGACACTGCTCATGTGTACCCAGGCCCTTAGCCACCTATGGTTTATGAATGCCAGGCTGGGTGTTCTAGCAGGCTTCATATGCGAGAAGTGTGAACCTGTGGAAGCCCAGCGAATCTTCTTCAGGAGCTCTTGGTTCAGATGTATGACTAAGCCAAGTGAAGAGCTGAGCCAGCCCAGGCAAGGGAAAGGGCACTTATTTTGATGCCACACGTAATTACCAGGACACTAGGGTGTGTAGTGTGGTTTTCTACATTCATTTTGTGATAGCTGTAGCTTGGAAAATGCTTTCCCTCTGAGTGGGGTCTTTCTTTGTCGACATCATTGCCTACTTTTGGACAAGCTCAGTGAAGGCAAGTAAAAAATGTGGTCTCTGTCCAGGATGAATTTGGTTCAGTTTAAGGAAATATGCAAATAAAATAAAATAACATAAGTTTTTCTCTATTTTAAACTGATTTTTTTTTTCTTATTTGGTGTGGAATTCTTGGTCCTAAAAACCTATTTCCTCTAGGGAATTCAAACAATTGTCAGATTATTTGGCCTTTGCCAATTGTGAATCACTGAGAGTCCCTTAGAACTGGATTTGCACTGCCTCTGGTAACACAACGGCCTGGCTTGTATTCTTTTAGTTTATATCAGTTTGGGAGGAAACCCCTAGGGGTTGGAAACCCCTAGGGTTGACCTTTATAATTTATGAAGTTTTAAAGAACTTAGTGAGTTGGCATGAGTTCTGGCACTGTCCTCCACCCCATCCCCAACATGTACACCCCTTCTGGAAGATAAGAGTGTTCACTCTAAAAACACATAAATACAAAAGTAAAAGCAGTAACTGATATCCTGTGTAAAATGTTGGCTCTCTGATACAATTGATACCTACAGGACTGGATATCAACTGATAATTAATCTAAAGTTATCAAACTTCAAAATCAATAAAACCAGTTCATAGCTAACTGTATATGATATAACTTTTTCTGAAAATACAAATTTAGACTATTATGAGTTATTAAGAGGCATGAAGTAGTTTTTATATTTGAAGGAAAAAAAAATACACTGAACTTAGAATCACTCCAGGTTTGAATCACATTCCCATCCCCCTCCAAGCATCCCACAGGGGTCAGCGATGGAATCATGAGCAGGTGAAGACAATAGAGGCCAGGTGACCACTGCTTCATCTGTGTGCAGACAAGGTCTCTATTGCTTAGGTGGCCTGTCCAAGGTCACTGAGCTAGTTAGGACAGAAGGCTTGAAACCCCCTGCTTTACATGCCAATGAGGGGCCAGTCTCAGAGGGCCTAGGGATGCAGAGCACCAACTTTAAAATCACAGTAAATCTGGGTTAAAATCCCAACCCCTCCAATTTCAACTTTGGGACCCTGCATAAATCCCATACCCACCCCAAGTCTTGATAATATTACCTACCTTGTTGGATTATTGTGACGTTTAGAAAAGAATTTTAAACATATTTTACAACAATTGATTGCTGAATAATATTGTCAGGCACAACCTAGACTATTCAATAAATATTGCTTTCTTCCACTTCATCCATTTCAGGAGTGCCAAATCCCTAGCCATGCTTTTGAGCATGAAACTTTAGCTACACTGAATGGAGCAGAGAGGTCAGTTTACTGAAGGTCAATGAAAGGTTGGAGAGACTTAGCAGTGCATTTTGGTGCGTTTTGGTTGACCTTCAAAAAGGCAACTTCATCTCTGTGGTGGGGCTTGAGAAGTATTTGTGTGGTTCTTGCCCAAATTCTCCATTTCCCTTATATTCTATTTCCGTGTGCCTGAAATTTTGTTATTAAAATTTCTTTCCTTTAAATGCTGAGGTTTTTCCCTTTCTAGATTGTCCTGTTTAAACACAGATTCTCCTACAAGGGACAGCACCACAGCCTTTATGAACTAACCCTTCAGCAAGGGTGAGTTGATCCCTTGCTGATAACAAGGCCCTATAGAAAGTAAAATAGGGACTTTGGGGTGTATCTTTCCAAAAGTCATGAGATGGAGATCAGGAGGACTCCCCAGGATCCTCCCTTGCCCGAGGTCACTGAGTGGGAGAAGGGGGAGATTCTATTCCTACTAGTTTGTATGTGTGTGTATGTGGGTACCAGGGTCAGAAACAGAAAGGCAGATTTTATTAATTAAAACATATTAATACTTATCACATGCCAGACACTATCCTAAGTGCATCTTATTTAGTAGTTATTATTAACTGTGAGGTAGGTACTATTCTCAATCCCATTTTGTGGTTGAGGAAATCAAGGTGTAAAGATGTCGATCAAGTAGATTTCTCAAGGTTACACAGCTAGTACAGGGTCAAGTCTGGATCGACATCTCTAGGCCTCGATTTCCTCAACTGCCAAGATAGAGTAATAGCGGAAGGATGGGCAAAGCCTTCCAAAGAAATAAGGTTTCTTTCTTTCTCTTTCTTTCTTTCTTTCTTTCTTTCTTTCTTTCTTTCTTTCTTTCTTTCTTTCTTTCTTTCTTTCTTTCTTTCTTTCTTTCTTTCTTTCTTTCTTTTCTTTCTTTCTTTCTTTCTTTCTTTCTTTCTCTTTTCTCTTTTCTTTTCTTTCTCCTCCTTTTTCTTCTTTTTTTAACCCAACTTATCTGAAGCACTAAATGTAAGTAAATGAGATATGGTGAATTCACTTTTAAAAATATTGAATATGTGAATATGTTGGAAAATCTTCCTGAAGTTGGTACAACCTACAGATTGATTTAATTTGCTCTCCATCTGGCCATGGGAGCTCAAACGCTATGTAAAACTTTACAGTCTGACTGTTACTGCTGCCTGCCCTGTTTCCCCTGCCCTCCGCATCATGCTGCTGATCTTTAGCCAGGTAATGATATGAAAGCTATTTTCGACCTGCTACCAGGATTAGCACACTGCCCTGCAGGGAGTGGTGGGCTTTGGAGTCAGGCAAACCTAGGGCAGAGTTCTTGATTCAAGCATTTCTCAGCTGTATTACTTGGAGAAACTTAGGAGAGACTTTTTTGTGCCTCGGTTTCTTCATCTGTAAAGAGGGATAATAATACTGTGAAAGGTTGTTGTGACTATTAGAAAAAATACCTTTTCGAAGCCTGACGCATGGCCAGCTGTTAATACCTACGAGCTGTTTCTTTTTTTTTTTTTTTTTTCATGTCCGGCAACGGACCGCAACCCTCAGTGTTGCTCCCGTACCGGACCAGGACCGGCAACGGGATCGCAACCCTCGGTGCTGCGCCCGCCCCTCGCTCAGCTAGTGAGCTGGGAACCGGTCTGTATGTGGGATCCGAACCCTCGGCGGGAGCGCACTGTAGCAGTGCGCCACTGGGCCGGCCCCTGCGATTAATGCTCGCTTTCCACTGGGGGCTGCCTCTTCTAGTTCCTCCCACTTGATAACTCCTGTTAAAATATGTCATCGACCATGGCAGTATTTCCACCCAGCTGCTCCCCAGCAGAGATTTTCAAATCATATTTTTTTTTTTTTTTTTGGCTTTAATTCAAATTCCATCAAACTTTGAAAAGAGGGGAGGGGAGTTTCGCTAATTGGAGCTCATTGTATGCTTATTGCACTGAACGTACTCAGGGTGTGTCTTGTGCACATTACAGTTTCCATTTACTTGATCTCTTCTTCCTGGTCCAGGGATGGGAACCCTTGACCTTGCACTTACAAGGCGGCTCTCTAAACAGCTGAGCTAATCGTTCAGCTCCTCATACCACGATCTTAATATAACATGGGCATGTGTGTCTGCTTTTATTTCTGGGGCTCCTAGGTTCGACCTGCAGCCCGTCATGTCGTTCGGCAGAGACATGGAGCTGGAGCACTTCGACGAGCGGGACAAGGCGCAGAGATACAGCCGCGGGTCGCGGGTGAACGGCCTGCCGAGCCCCACGCACAGCGCCCACTGCAGCTTCTACCGAACCCGCACGTTGCAGACGCTCAGCTCCGAGAAGAAGGCCAAGAAAGTGCGTTTCTATCGCAACGGAGACCGCTACTTCAAAGGGATTGTGTACGCCATCTCCCCGGACCGCTTCCGATCTTTTGAGGCTCTGCTGGCTGATTTGACCCGAACTCTGTCGGATAACGTGAACTTGCCGCAGGGAGTGAGAACAATCTACACCATCGATGGGCTCAAGAAGATCTCCAGCCTGGACCAGCTGGTGGAAGGTGAGCCCTGAGATCACCCCCAAGTGACCCTGCAGGTTCCTGCGCAGACCCCGGGGGTTCTAGCCGTCTTCCGCTTGACCTCTGAGCTGTTGCATTCAACCTGGTGGCTCTGAGCCGTATTGTTTCACACGTTTGAGTTTGCTGTAGTATAGTGTAAAAAGGAAAAAAAGTAATTAATCATGTTAGGTCAGCTAGCTTATAATAATGGACCGAGCAAAAAATGGTCTAGTTCTACAGCAGTTTCTATTTTCTTTCCCACACCCGTGCTACATTAATTTTAAAAGTCCAATTTAATGTCTTCAATCGCATAGTTCATACTCACTTCTAGATGCAAATTGAACTTTTGCTATCACGATGTCTGAAAGTACTTGCACTGAAAATGACTAATGAGTCATGAAATTTTAGAGTAGATCACACCCGTGCTACATTAATTTTAAAAGTCCAATTTAATGTCTTCGATCGCATAGTTCATACTCACTTCTAGATGCAAATTGAACTTTTGCTGTCACGATGTCTGAAAGTACTTGCACTGAAAATGACTAATGAGTCATGAAATTTTAGAGTAGAAAGGAACCTTAGATGGCTCTCAAACTCATTAATTTCATCACCGGAGACTGAGGCCCAGAAAATTCAAATGACATGTCTGGGGTTACATGGTAAGTTAGTGGTGATGATGGACCGGAAATTAGGTTTTTTGACAATGCTTTGCACTGTGATGCTTCATTTTAAGTTTAAGGGATTATTGTCTTTCTGTGGTATTTGAGGATATGAAGGAATGAACCTTTTTGGTTTATTTTTTTAAGTCCAATTTTGGTTAACAGTAATTGTCTGTTTTAGACGTTTAACGCTGTGGACATTTAGGACTATTTGGATCCATGGATGGAGCCTAGTATCCTGTGCAAGCAGAGTAGGCCGCCCACACTAGGCTACATTTGCCTCAGGGCCAACCCTATTTGAACAAAGCATAAAGCCTGTCACGGCCGAAACCATAATCAAATTAAAATGACTTGGAGAGAAATCACTGGGATTAAGTGTATGCTAAGGTGTAAATGAGGATAGCAGGTCCTCTTCGGAGAGTAGGTTTTTCTGAGATTGTGGTCTCAGGGAACATGGAGCGGAGTGTTGGGAGAGCTGAATTTCACACCAAGTTCATCTTCACTCCAGAAATATTTGCCCAGGCCCAGTTGGCCAGCTGGGTCCTGGAGGGAGGCCCTGTAATTCCCTCCATCTGTCTCTTGTGCAGGTAGCAGGAAGCATGCCTTCCAGCCCCATTGGCGTTTGGGTTGCTCTCCCCTAACCGCATACTGGCAGAGCCCTCTTGTCTTCCTTTTAACCAGAGTTTGTATGGGATTCAAGGCTGAGGGGCTTCTCCCTTTTTCCTTCCCTTTATCCTTTGGCAGGAATGCCAGTCTGGTCACAGCATGACTGGACTTGAAAGGGTGCAGAGAAGCCTGGGGTTGGTGTGTTTATTTTGTGGGAATTCACATCTCTTTTCAGTGACTTGTCACACTGCCAAGATGCCTGTAGACTTGGCCTTTTTCCTTCTATTCAGAGGGTGAAACTTCCAGTAAATTAAAGGGGAAGAATGAACATAACATCTTTCTGCATCAGCTTTGATTTTTGTGCCCTGTCCTTTGTGTGACCTTGGAAAATGAAAGGATAGATAAAACATTAAGGAATATATTCCACATTCACTCTAATAAAGATCAGATGCAAAGTCAGGTGCATGACCATCACCAAACCATCCCTTTGAGGGCTGGTGGTGTTGCAGGGAAAATATGCCACGATCTCAGGGCTCGTCCTAACACAGCCGCGGGTTGACACCTCACTCAGTTCTTGAGTCACTTGTGCAGCATCTGCAGGGGCAGGGGTACTTCAGTCGGTTTCCCACCCAGAATTGATCTTTACTGAGAAGTGGCCAGAAATATTCCTTGGTGGACTCCTGTCCACCAAGGAGAGGGTGGGGGAAGTGGCAGGTGACAGTACTATCTTCACATCTAGGGACTAGCAAATTGTGGCATGCTTGCCACCGTCTTCTTTGTCCCTATCTTTTACCACAAAATAATGCCTGCTCTGAGAGACTGCTGTCTTAAAAGTAATAATGAAAGCTCACAATTATGGAGCATGTGTCATGCACTGGTCAGAGTTCCTTGTTCCTTGTGATATGAATACATTTAATTCTCACAGTCATCCTAGGAGGTAGGAACCGATATCCTTATACTAAGATGAGTAAAGTGAGGCACAGCGTGGTTAAGTGATCTGCTCAAAGTCACACAGCAAGAAATGGCATTTAGGGTTTGAACCCAGGAAGGCTGGTGCCACAGCTTGAGCTCACAGGTGCCGCAAAGATGCTAAATGCTATGAATGTGACCCCTGTAAAAGATAACTCTTGTGCTCATCTTAATACAGTGGATTATTTTTTGACATAGCAAAAGGGTGGAGCTCTGAGAGACTGCTGTCTTAAAAGTAATAATGAAAGCTCACAATTATGGAGCATGTGTCATGCACTGGTCAGAGTTCCTTGTTCCTTGTGATATAAATACATTTAATTCTCACAGTCATCCTAGGAGGTAGGAACCGATATCCTTATACTAAGATGAGAAAAGTGAGGCACAGCGTGGTTAAGTGATCTGCTCAAAGTCACACAGCAAGAAATGGCATTTAGGGTTTGAACCCAGGAAGGCTGGTGCCAGAGCTTGAGCTCACAGGTGCCGCAAAGATGCTAAATGCTATGAATGTGACCCCTGTACAAGATAACTCTTGTGCTCATCTTAATACAGTGGATTATTTTTTGACATAGCAAAAGGGTGGAGATTTTAGTGTAAAGTTAACTACAAACCATAAGTTATTTCCATTGCTGTAAGTAGCATTTAAATGAAATATTACTGTATTAGCTTCTTGAAAATGAATATTTTTAATCTTGACTTAATTCCAAGAATGAAAGGCGCTGCTCCCAGAAACTTTAATATTTTCATTTGCCCTCAAATACCTTTTTCCCCAATCAATATGAAGTACTGAAGATTGAATATTCTGATGTTTAAAAATGACTTTTGGTTAGAGTACAGCCTTGTAATACCAAGGTCAAGGGTTCAGATCTCCATATCAGCCAGCAAAAAAAAAAAACCTTTGAAAAAAATACCTTTTTTTCTGATTGAGTGGTAACTTCAGTACAGTGTATGAGTTCACATATTGGCTGCATTTATTTTTTGAATTTTCAGTTTAAACAGATTTTTTTCCTAATTCATAACACTGACAATTAGCATGCAGCTGCACTTCGGGTTTAAATAGCTGGAAATTCATTTAGATTTGCCTCTTTGTCAATTATGTTTTTGCTTAGTCGGTTAAAATGCAAACCATTGCTTCATATTCATCATTAGGCTCATATCTCACTTTACATACTAATTTTATGTAAACGCCAGTGCTTGTTATTAGCTTTTCATTTCCCCTTCCAATATGATGATGTTTGAGTCTTAAATGCTTTTAGTGGGTGCAGTGATGAGTGTATTTGAGTTGTAATTGTTTTTTAAGTTTGTTCTTTCTCATTTGACCTCAGACTAAAAAAACAATTACAACTCAAATACACTCATCACTGCACCCACTAAAAGCATTTAAGACTCAAACATCATCATATTGGAAGGGGAAATGAAAAGCTAATAACAAGCACTGGCGTTTACATAAAATTAGTATGTAAAGTGAGATATGAGCCTAATGATGAATATGAAGCAATGGTTTGCATTTTAACCGACTAAGCAAAAACATAATTGACAAAGAGGCAAATCTAAATGAATTTCCAGCTATTTAAACCCGAAGTGCAGCTGCATGCTAATTGTCAGTGTTATGAATTAGGAAAAAAATCTGTTTAAACTGAAAATTCAAAAAATAAATGCAGCCAATATGTGAACTCATACACTGGACTAAAGTTACCACTCAATCAAAAAAAAAGGTATTTTTTTCAAAGGTTTTTTTTTTTTGCTGGCTGATATGGAGATCTGAACCCTTGACCTTGGTATTACAAGGCTGTACTCTAACCAAAAGTCATTTTTAAACATCAGAATATTCAATCTTCAGTACTTCATATTGATTGGGGAAAAAGGTATTTGAGGGCAAATGAAAATATTAAAGTTTCTGGGAGCAGCGCCTTTCATTCTTGGAATTAAGTCAAGATTAAAAATATTCATTTTCAAGAAGCTAATACAGTAATATTTCATTTAAATGCTACTTACAGCAATGGAAATAACTTATGGTTTGTAGTTAACTTTACACTAAACTCTCCACCCTTTTGCTATGTCAAAAAATAATCCACTGTATTAAGATGAGCACAAGAGTTATCTTGTACAGGGGTCACATTCATAGCATTTAGCATCTTTGCGGCACCTGTGAGCTCAAGCTCTGGCACCAGCCTTCCTGGGTTCAAACCCTAAATGCCATTTCTTGCTGTGTGACTTTGAGCAGATCACTTAACCACGCTGTGCCTCACTTTTCTCATCTTAGTATAAGGATATCGGTTCCTACCTCCTAGGATGACTGTGAGAATTAAATGTATTCATATCACAAGGAACAAGGAACTCTGACCAGTGCATGACACATGCTCCATAATTGTGAGCTTTCATTATTACTTTTAAGACAGCAGTCTCTCAGAGAAGGCATTATTTTGTGGTAAAAGATAGGGACAAAGAAGACGGTGGCAAGCATGCCACAATTTGCTAGTCCCTAGATGTGAAGATAGTACTGTCACCTGCCACTTCCCCCACCCTCTCCTTGGTGGACAGGAGTCCACCAAGGAATATTTCTGGCCACTTCTCAGTAAAGATCAATTCTGGGTGGGAAACCGACTGAAGTACCCCTGCCCCTGCAGATGCTGCACAAGTGACTCAAGAACTGAGTGAGGTGTCAACCCGCGGCTGTGTTAGGACGAGCCCTGAGATCGTGGCATATTTTCCCTGCAACACCACCAGCCCTCAAAGGGATGGTTTGGTGATGGTCATGCACCTGACTTTGCATCTGATCTTTATTAGAGTGAATGTGGAATATATTCCTTAATGTTTTATCTATCCTTTCATTTTCCAAGGTCACACAAAGGACAGGGCACAAAAATCAAAGCTGATGCAGAAAGATGTTATGTTCATTCTTCCCCTTTAATTTACTGGAAGTTTCACCCTCTGAATAGAAGGAAAAAGGCCAAGTCTACAGGCATCTTGGCAGTGTGACAAGTCACTGAAAAGAGATGTGAATTCCCACAAAATAAACACACCAACCCCAGGCTTCTCTGCACCCTTTCAAGTCCAGTCATGCTGTGACCAGACTGGCATTCCTGCCAAAGGATAAAGGGAAGGAAAAAGGGAGAAGCCCCTCAGCCTTGAATCCCATACAAACTCTGGTTAAAAGGAAGACAAGAGGGCTCTGCCAGTATGCGGTTAGGGGAGAGCAACCCAAACGCCAATGGGGCTGGAAGGCATGCTTCCTGCTACCTGCACAAGAGACAGATGGAGGGAATTACAGGGCCTCCCTCCAGGACCCAGCTGGCCAACTGGGCCTGGGCAAATATTTCTGGAGTGAAGATGAACTTGGTGTGAAATTCAGCTCTCCCAACACTCCGCTCCATGTTCCCTGAGACCACAATCTCAGAAAAACCTACTCTCCGAAGAGGAGCATCATTACACTGTAATATACTAATATATTTTGCACCTAAGTCTCTGGAAGTCAGAGAGCCATTGGAGTCCTCATGGCCTACCATGATAGTTGCAAAAACTCAATATCACTGGAAGAAAGAGGACATCATTACACTGTAATATACTAATATATTTTGCACCTAAGTCTCTGGAAGTCAGAGAGCGATTGGAGTCCTCATGGCCTACCATGATAGTTGCAAAAACTCAATATCACTGGAAGAAAGAGGAAAGAGAGAATGAATGAATACTTGAGTGAATGAAAGCAGTCCAGCATCACTACTCAACTAAAATGGTTATTATGGGATCATATGTGGCCTCCTACTTGCCAGGCCAGGGATCTCTTAGGGATCCTTATCTCCACCGTTTTCTGGCAAGCATTGGATGCTGATGTCTTGACCTCCCCCAACCACATGCTCACCACCCCTTCATGTCCATGGCTCTAAGCACCTGAATCCTTTCAGTTCCCTTCAGTGGCTCCTCTCTCTCTAGGTACTATTTAAATACTGCCCTTGCCCTGCATTTCATCTCCAACCGAGTGTGGGCATGTTGCTAAGCATTTTCTTCAACTCCTGTAGCTGTGACTGCCAAATGCATCTTACTCCCAAACTCCAGACTTGTATTTCTAACTGCTTGTTGAAAAATCTTTAACCAGTTGGCTCCTAGGAACTTCAAATTCAATATGAGCACAGACAAATTAATTTCCAAACCTGTTTCCCTTCTTATTTTAACTATGGCGATATGTAGGAAGTAGGTCAAAGACAAAGTTTTAATATTATCATTTCAATGTCTCTGTTGACTCATATTCCTGCAGGCCCCACATCCAATCAATTGCCAGTTCTGGTTACTGGATCTGCTAAGTGCTCCTCATAGCATCCACTGCTCTGTCCCTAGTGTAGATGTGTAAAATTCAGTTCTCTGTCTGCTCTCCCGCTCTATTCTAATGGCTTTCTAGGTGGTATCTTGACATCTGTCTCCCCATGTCCCATCTTCAGCCTTTCCTTGTCACTGTAGCCAGTGTTGTCTTTCTAACACCTGGGGTTGATTATGCATATAAACTGTGACCTTGTTGCTTACCAAAGACTTATCTAACTTGTTTGTCTGTGGAACCATTTTAATTTTTTTGAGAAAAATATATTGACATCTCACAAAATTTCCCTTTGCTGTACTATGCAGTGGAGCATATTATTATTATTATTTTATTCTTATCTGACATGTTCTCTCCCTTTTCTGCCGGTGGAAATCTTACCATTGCTTCCAAGGCCAGCGTGAATTCTATTTCCTCTTCACTGATAGCCCAGTGGGAAGTGGGAAGTGATTTCTTTCTCCTCTGATTTAGAATTGCCTGGACCATTTATTTAGCAAGTATCACTCGTAGTGGAGTCTTTTCAAATATATGTCATATGTGACGTGTCTCTTTGAAGACAGGCTCATGAGTTATGTTTCTTTCTCTCCCCAGAGTGGCTAATTCAGGTCTTGTACCTATTATTGAGGATTTTGATGGTTGTTTTTAATTTTTAGGCTTCATGGATAGTGCTGTATGTATTTGTTGCAATTTTATTTGTTGTTTTGCTGTTTTTTAGGAGAATTCCTTTAGCAAAGAGATTATGAGTCAAAGATATAAACATTGTCATGGCTCCAAATATAGTTTGTCATGTTGCTTTTCAAAAGTATTATTATCGATTTAATGTCCATAGTGGTATTTTCTATTTCTACTTTATTTTATTTTTATCCTTTGTTGTATTTTTAATACCTTGTATTTTGTTGCTGCAACCTCAGCACTACTTTATTTCCATTTATTTTTTGTTGCTTTTATAGTAGGTACAAAAGGATATCTTAAATCTGGTTTAATTTGCATTTTTCTGCTTACGATTTGAGCATTTTCCCATAAGTTTTATAAGTATTTATTTTGTTCTTATCCTTTGCATATATTTTAGTACCTTGTAGTTTTGTAACTTATAATAACTTTGCACATTATAATAACCCGTTGCCATATTATAGTTCCTCAGTCTGTTTTTTTCCCTCTTTTTTATTTTAGTTTTTCTACTGTTCAATTATATTAGTTGTAAATTTCAAAAACTCTGGATCTCTTAATATTTTTCTTTATGTTGTTATTCTGTTGTTTTGGATTTGAGAAGCTGACATTTTTCCACAGGTCTGACATAAACATTCAAATTTATTTTCCGTAAGCTTATTTTTATGGACTAATATATTATGAAAGACTTCCATGGAAGAATGACCCACAAGTGCCCTGGGGAATGTTTTTTCCTGTCTTATTAACATTATCAAAATCACCACCCCCCAACGCCTTCCAGGTAGATTTTGAAATGTTCCTGTGACTGTGTATCCTTCCCATTCAGAACAATCACACTTGTTAATTTGCAATCATCACCGTATTAACACATTAATTGAAAAGGTATTTTTTTACGAAATCTGAGTTGGCTCATAATAACATGTAATAGCGAGAAGTCACTTCATGACATTTTATTCTGTAAAAAATCTTTCATGTAATTTAACTCAGTTCAGTTTCAGAGGTTTTAATATATGTTTGTGTCTTTCCCATAGTTTGCCATAACTCACAATAGTGAAATTTAATTGCCATGTTTTCAGTGATAAAGTTTATACTCTTGGAAAATGAAATATATTATAGATATTCTACACTTAAGATACTTTTGAATATACCACATTTTGATCTTAAAGGAATCTTAAGGAGGTACCATCCAGCTCTAGTAAGTTAAGAATAGAGGTTAGATCATTTTTAGACTGAAGAAAAGTAATGTCAGAATTAGAATTTACAAGTCACAACTCAGCCAATGGAAGAACTTGCAATAAAGAGAAATAGGGCAAAGTTCTAGAATCCTTCAATATGAAGTCTTGTGGAAGAAAACTTTCATAGCTGATGTACCAAAGGCCCAGTCAGCCAGGGAACTGGTACCACATCACCAGAAGTTTTTGAAAATGTCTACAAATTTTATTTAACTGAAAATATTCTGATTTCATACTGGCAGCTAATCGGAAAGTACAATCAACTTTGCAGATTTTTTTATAATAAACTCTGTTAGAGAAAATTTATTCCCATACTTTGAAGAATAATGGAAAATAAGAATTTAAAAATAAATAGATGACTTTTTGTAAAGAAAAACAAAAACATGGATTCTTCAGATTTTCTATCTTAAAAATAATCTAATATGCTTACATAGAAATTATTTCGTCCTCCAACTTCCTGAAAATACTTAAATCTTTCAGGGAAGAAATTACCATATTCCGACATTTTAGGAAATATTGGTTGGATCTAAACATAATTTTATACTTTATTTCCCTGCCTTTAAAAAAAAACTGTCATTTTCTTTATTTCTCTCTTTGCTTAAAAGGAAATATTAGTTTTTGGCCTTTGTAAATGCCACAACAATTCAGGCAAATTCGCTTCTTCAGTTCTTGCTAGTTGTTGGGTTGTCTTATACACCCAGAGTATTAAATTTCAAGTGGAGGATCAGTCTTATCATAGAAGTTTTTGACTTAAACCAAAACAAAACTGGCAGTATAATAACCAACTAGCACGTCATTATGCTTCATAATTTCCAGTACTACCTTGAAATACATTTTTAGACCTTTCTTTCAAGCTGTCTAAGATCTTTGCAATCATGTCATCCTTCTTTAAGTTCACCTATAGTGAGTAATGCAAAACTTTTAAAGCAAATTGTGGGCTATTTTGCTTAAATATACATTGATTTTTTTCAATAAATTATCTTTATTTCATTGTTGCAGTAGAAGTTACATCAAAAGACTCTGGGGTGACTTAGTGTATCTAAGAAGAAGCATGTTACAGTAATTATAAGTCTTACTGTATCTTGCTGTTTTTGAATGGCCCTCAACACACATACCTCCTGTCAGGACTTGAATGCAACCTGTAGACGATGCTCTAAACAAGATTGTAACACATCTCTTAATTCTCAGTCCCATTAAGGAAGAGATTAAACACCGGATGTCCAGACCTATTTGACCAAATCAAGACTATGTATACTTCTCATTCAGAACAATCATATTTGTTAACTTACAGTCATCAATTATATTAGTACATTATTTGAAAAGCTATTTTTTACAAAATCAGAGAATATAATGAACTTTAGTTGAACCAAGTTAAGGCAGGGGCCACATCTCTAGTGGTGGGGAGAAGTTCAGAATTGTGATTACAGTAAAAGTAGTCAAAATGTGGAGCCAAATAGATTTATTGTAAGCTTATTTGCACTCATTAGCATAAGGAAACCCATTTGGGCTTTTCCTGAATTCACCGATAGTGTAGCAGACTCTGCCTGACTAAGCACCGTGTGCTGTGTGATCTTGGATTTGCTGACAGCTCCTTCTCTTATTCTTAGCACAAGATCATCCTTTATTGGAGACTCATATCCTTCTCCATGATTCCCACGGCCGTCTTTGAATCTGATAGTAGAGGCAGAGGAGCCTCATAGTTACAGCACAGATGAAACACACATTCCTTCTGACTGTGGTTACTTGAACCAAACCGGCATTGCCTTCTCTAAGTTGTCATTGGAGTACTTTTTTATGCTTTTAAAATTTTTCTGTATTTTATTTACATATATATATATATATATATAAAGTGCTTTATTTTCTCTTCCAGCAAAATACCATTCCATATTGTTATGTCAAAACTCCTCCCTGTTCTAATGCAGCTTTACCTAAAGTTAAAAGAGTTTCATGAAATGAAATGTAAATCACGCTGTTTTTGTTTTGATTTTAATTCTTAGCTTAGTATATAAACTTACAAATATTCAGACCATTGCATGTCTTCAATTAGCACAGAATTCTAACAGAGGCTGACTTTGCCAGCTAAATTATGGGCTGTGTGCCCTTTTAGGGAGTGTTTGGCGCATTCTTGCATTGAGATGAACCCAATGTGATGTATAGTGGTAACTTACATAGTTACAAACAATTAACACCTTCTA
Source organism: Galeopterus variegatus (assembly GCF_000696425.1). Taxonomy (NCBI): domain Eukaryota; kingdom Metazoa; phylum Chordata; class Mammalia; order Dermoptera; family Cynocephalidae; genus Galeopterus; species Galeopterus variegatus. The sequence continues at coordinate 36,696 of NW_007730624.1, forward strand.
ACATAAGACTTGCTTACTGATTTCTAGTAATTTGGTTTTAAATTGTCATTTCAAGCTTATTTGCAATTAGGTAATGCTACCTCTGGTCATTTTCATTTGCATGGCAGTTTTGCATTTGAGATAATTTTGATTTCTACTATCTAATTTGATCTTCGTGAAAACCCAGTGGGGTGTTACTTGACAGACGAATAAACCACAAATCCAGAAGTCTAGGGGACTTGTCCAAGGTCACATGCTTGGAGAGGACAAATGTTGATCCTGAATTTCCAATTCTCTCCTCCCACTATCACGTTCTTGCTGTTTCTTCATAAAGCCCTCAAAACACCACTGTTGCTGTCACCCCCACGTATATATTTTTGATATCTACTTGAATCCTGAGAAAAGCATCCTGGGGACAAGTCATGATCTTCCAGGTGAATAGAAAGGGAGTTGGTTAAACTTGCACTATTTGTACAACTTCTTGTGAGGCATAATATGTATGTTACACACTACAGTGTATTTTTAAAACATTTGCAAAATAAATATTTGATAATATGTATAACTGTCCTTTTTTATTTTTGAAAGCCTGGTTCAGTTATTTTTTGTGAATACTTATTCTGTGGCTTCAGATTCCTGCACTATTAATTTAAAAATAGGATAAGGACTTAGATAAAAGTAAATGGTCTGTGTTGGATTATGCCTAGGTTACTTTACCTGCAATTATGAAGGCTTTCAAAGCATTTTTAACCTGTTCCTGGTTACAAAGACTTATTAACCCAGGAAAAAGTCATTATAAAATCTTTAATTTTGGCTGGTCAGTTAGCTCCATTGGTTAGACCACAGTGTTATAACACTAAAGTCAAGAGTTTGTATCCCTGTACCGGCCGCCACCAAAACAAACAAAATAAATCTTTAATATCAAAACACTTTGACCTGACTTTATGACATACGTAGTTAGAATCAGTCATTTAGTCATTTTACAATTCGTCATCTCTGGTTACATGTGTTACTTTCTTTTGTTAATGATCCAAATCTACTTAACAGTTTGAGTAATTTCATTAAAAGATTCTATGTTAAGGAGTCATTTTTTTTAAGGAGTCATTTTTAGTAAAAGTTTGACTATATTTACTTTAGAGTCAGTTTATGAAACTACGGTTTGTATGTTGAACACTCTCAAAGCCTTTTACCTGTAAGCAAATATGAATTGACTTTCTAGTATGTGTGGATCACCATGGACAACACTATATAGATGGGAGAAAAGAAAAGGTGACTATTTTGCTAGTTTTTGGAATTTTACTTGACTTGACAAAATGTTGATAACAAACTTCCATCAAATTTTAAAAATTATATAACTATTTTAACAAGCTGTATTCTGATCCATTTTTAGTTTTAAAATTATCTCAGGTAGTAAACACAGGTACCTCTGATTTTTTTTTTTTTTTTTTTTTTTTTTTTTTTTTGTCTTTTTTCCGTGTCCGGCAACGGATCGCAACCCTCAGTGTTGCCCCCGTACCGGACCGGGGACCGGCAACGGGATCGCAAGCCTCGGTGTTGCTCCCGCGCCTCGCTCAGCCAGTGAGCGGGAACCGGGTACCTCTGATTTTGAAGTTTTCTGCCAACTTAAATATCTCTAACTCCTAAAGCATACTTTCTACTTTGAATTTAATTTCATACCTTTGTGAGGTCTCTTCAAGCATATTGACTTTTCTGTCACCAATCTGTGAAGACATGGCAGAATGATGACTTTTTTCTTCCAGGATGCCAATCTGTTGCCGACAGAGCCAGATTAGAAGTCAGAAATCTTTCTTTTCGGGCCGGCCCGGTGGCGCACTGGATAGTGCGCCGCTTGGGAAGCGCGGCGGCGCTCCCGCCCGAGGGTTCGGATCCCACAAGTGTCTTTTTGTTTAAGATTTTTTGCACACTATCTTCGCTTGAAATTTAGTTTTTAATGTGGATCTCTGAAAATGCATTTTTTTATTTTGAGGGATAATTTGAATTATTTGTATGTATAGTAATATTAAAATCAAAACTAGATTTATAGATTGAAAGATTGATCTTATTAAAGAGAAATCTTATTATACAAGTTCTTCAAGGCTAACACATTCAAATTTATGAATTAGAAATAGATGCTAATACTAGAAAGAGTGCTAGCCATGAATGAATTCCTCTCCTAGGAATCCATTCAAATGCTCTAAATTATAAATTCATTAGGGAAGAAGGAGTATGTGCCAGTTGTTCATTTACATTCACCAATCTCCTGCTTGTCTCATAAAACTTGCCATTTAAGTATCATGTGGTTAAGGATTTCAAGGGATGAAATTCTCAGTCTTCTAAATCTAAGAGGCTATAGCCTGAATGTCATCAATATATCAGTGGCTAGAAAGTCCACTGCTGGCTTGTGAATTATAACAATAAGAAGGCAAGCTTCACATTTAAACATTTGAGCTCTTCACTGGTTCCATCTGTAATGAGTTACTCAACCGTTTACAAGATGTTCCATGTTTTCATGTATTGAATTTTTTCAAGATGGGGATTTGCCTGTTTTCATAATAAGTAAAATTTTGAACAAAGAATACATATTGGTAAGTCTTCCTCCTCCCCCTTCACTTCAGAATTTTGGGAGTCCCAAATTGCTATACATCAACTCTAAAAATCAGTGTTCACTACTTTAGCTAAAAAGTCTGCCATCATTTAATATAGTTTATTCCAAGAATGAATTCCTATAATAGGTACTATGATGTTGTCAAGTGTTTTCTCCCTTTCTGAATTTATGTAGTTTTGATATTTTGTAATAACTATTTTTGCTGTGGCTTATATGTAAATAATTCGAAGTAATGGGAAAGAATTCCATGTTTAATGTCAAAAGACTAGGGTTCAAATCTTGGCTCAGCCACAGATTATTTATGTTTTTAGCAAAACACTTAACTGAGCCTCACGACATTTTGTAATAACTATTTTTGCTGTGGCTTATATGTAAATAATCCGAAGTAATGGGAAAGAATTCCATGTTTAATGTCAAAAGACTAGGATTCAAATCTTGGCTCAGCCACAGATTATTTATGTTTTTAGCAAAACACTTAACTGAGCCTCATAATCCTCATCTGTAAAACATGGGTAAATCGGTCACCTCTGTTTTATAGAGTGCTTGTGGATCAACCATGATAATACATGTGACAGCAGTTTTGAGCTGTAATGATGATAGTTTTACTGAGCATTGTTCTAGGTGCTTTGCATGTATTAGCACATTTAATCGTCATAACAGCTTGATTATTATCCCCACTTAAAAGATTAGGAGGCTAAGGCACAGAACTTGTTAAAAACATGTGCAAGGCTACACAGCTATAAATGGCAGAGTTGGGATTTGAACTGGTCCCACTCTAGAACTTGTGCCAGTATTACGTTAAAGCACCAAACAGATGTAAATGCACTGGGAAAGAATTGTCAAGGGAGTAGTATGTCTGAGGAAAATCATATGAAAGTTTCCTGCTATGTATTTTTTTTCCCTGGAGTCATTTTGCTGACTGTTGTACTCAACCGTTTTTTTTGCCAAGCATTCAGTTTGCTGTTGAGGCGTGTCCTCTTTTGTGGTGTGTTCTCTTCATAGCAGGGGCAGTGAAAAGCTGCAGAGGAATTGGATGATAAAGTGGAAAGAACATAAAGACTTTTTGCTTGGGTTCCCAGTGGGAACACAGATGCTTTCTCATGGACTCCAGGAGTCTTTAGAATTGTTTCGGTTCAAAAGAGAAATCTGCCCCATAAGCAGTTTGTTAGAATAGAATTTTTTGACATCCCTGGCAGACTGAGGCTTGATGAGCCTCTGAGAATAAACCACTTTCCTCCAAGCCTTTCTATGGAACGATGCTCAGCCATAGTGGGGTAGGACCCTGTGCCATTGCCATCTTACACTGCTAATTGTGACATTGGGGTCCATATGCTGTCAATAGGCCATCACCCTTAAAATCACTTGTCCCACCAGCCTCTTTTCTGTTGTTGTTATTGTTTTTGGGTTTTTTTTTAAACAAAAACAAAAAAATTTGAGCCCTTGCATGCAACTCCATAAACAATATGGGAAATCCAATGCCCAATTAAGTACATGTTTAAAGGTAAATATTTTTTTTATGTTGGGGAAATGAATTGTTTAAAAAATGAGTAGCTTGAGTGCTTTGGATAAATGAGTCGAGAGAAAGATACGCAAGCAGGGGATGGCTTTTCAGATTGCCGTCAGGCAGCCTGAAGATGAATCCATGGGATAGAAACTGTTGACGCTGGGATTTTTGACAATGGAACTGTGAAAGCCAGTGCCTGCTGTTTAGTATGTTACCCAGAGGAGCAGGACACCGGAGGGCACAGACCGCACACGGCTCTCACTCATTCCTACCAGCACACCTTGTGCAGTAGCCTCGGGTGTGCAGTAAGCCCTAACCCCAGAGTTCATCGTACGGTACTTTTTTGAGATTTTTAGGCTGAGATAAAGAAATTGACATATTGGAAATGCTGCACCATCTGGAAACGATTTTTGCAGGAGGCTGCAGTTGGCCAAGATGACTTGTGGCTCATGAGCCGCCTATGTATCAGCAGGCTCTTTCTAATGCTTCCAATTCCGTGCTTCATTCAGGGGGACTAAAGCTTCGGTAAAAGGTTGCCAGGGCCTCTCCTCCTTCTCCTCACAGCTTTCAGGGTGACTGCTCACCACGTCATCAGGCACTTTGCTGATGTGGCTGGGGAGCGCAAGGAAGCCCTTGCCCTGCGTTATTTGCAGTGACGCATTATTTATCTGGGCCATGGTTGTGGACCACCCTCAAAGAAGAAGAGGGGCATTTTCTAGCTGACAGTTAAAATCACATCTCCTTTCTCCATATCTGAGGGGAGGATTTGTGGGATCCAAGAGCCTGAGAATTTCTCCTCTTGTTCTGGTCTGGGCTCGGATGTTAGAGTTTTGCTGTGGGTTCTTCTTTACTCACCCTGCCAAGCGGCTACTCCCAGAGGTCATTTGGAATGTGACTATTTTTTAAGTGATTAAAATAAGTCCCAAACTTACAAGATCTGCCACAAAGATACCCTTGCGTTTCATCTGACTCCTGTTACGGGAAAGCAGATCTGGCTGTCTTGAGCTGCTAAATCTGCTAGATCTGTGATTATCGAATCCTTCCTTAGAAACATATAAAACAGCAAGTCTGAGAAGAGCTAGTGCCTAAGCAGGTAGTTTATACTGTGAAGATCAGAGATAAGGCACTTCCCAATGATTCTCCACTGAAGTATAGCAGTGATAAAGTAGATTTCTCTTTAAATAGAAAATATATGCACATCCCCATCTTATCTCCTCTTCAACATTGAAGATCTATGCAACATTGCAACATACTTTAGTAGTAGAGGAAAAACTCGGGGATGTTATATTTTTATCGTATAGATATTCCACATAGGCCACCCACTTTGTGAAATTCACCACTGCTAGCATGCTAGAGTGAGCAATTTATTGTTTTCCTAAGATGGGAAACATCTGAGGAATCACTGAGCTCAAGTAAAGGCACTGATTTAACTGATTTAGATGGTAAACTGTGCGAACAGGAATCAGAGCTGTCATGTTGAGAAAATCCCAGTAGCTGTCAGTGAATCGGTTACTACGTTTTCTTTCTATCTTTGGTCGTCGAATCCGTATTGCCTACTATAAACATAAAGCTCAAAAAATGCTTGTAAATGAGTCATAATAATTGCAATCATTTATTTTAGGTGATTAGTCCAGGAGTTTATTGGAATTCAGGAAATGGTAATGATCAGTAGAAATCTATGAATCACATATCACAAAATGGTCTTTTTTTTTTTTTCCTTTTGGTTTTTAATATCTAATGCTAAACTGAAGTAAACGTAATTTGGTCCACCCTTGAGTTTAGGGAGCTTAGAATATGTCTTCCTCTTACAAGGCAAAAAAGTGGTTCACGTTACTACATCTGACCTTGGCTGTAGCAATTGATGAGCACAGAAAATGTGAAAACCAGAGGTTTCCAAATAAAAGGTAAAGAATTTAGGATGTGATAGGATTTGGTTGGATTGGAAAAGAAGATTTTCTATAGTGTCAGTAACAGTGGCATTTTTCCTTTTTTTAGATATAACTTTTCTGTGACAGCTCTAATTAATTTCTGTAAGCATAGTTAAACTCTTCATTCTTGGTATACAGGTTGTTTACTATTATGATTTGGCATATTATCTGTGTTGTAAAAGTAAATGTAACACTTTTTAGTTTTGTTTGCAATTGGTGTAAAAAAACCAGTTGATACAAGTAATTCAGCTTACGTTTTAAAATGTCAAATTAAAATTTTCTTCAAAAGCTTAGACCGCATATTAAGCCACCCTTGTGATTTACTACAGCTATGAATTGATGGAAACATCTTAGTTGATTTCGAAGAAAAAGAAGCTTAAGGATAATTATGACACTTTGCTTGGGGAATTAAAGTGTTCAGAATAGAAGGAATACTTTATTTTAGGTTATTGGTTTGTACTCAGGATTTAGAAGCTAAACCTGCCCTATGTAGATATTAATTCCTCCAAACTGGGAAGAGTTAAATCCTTTTCTTCCAGTCTGAACTCCTCTGACAATTATGGGTACCTGTAGTGATGTACATTTTAAGGCTCAGATGAGTCTCAGCAGAAGTCAGTTTTCTGTAAATTAAATTCTAATTTGCTGTGAAATGAATTCAGTGTTCTCCTAGTGTTCCACTGCAGTACTGAAGATATGCTCCCCGGGTCCCTCCCTGTATTATGCTGAGGGCACTTTGGGCACCTTTGCAAGACTGCTGGCTTTGGAATTGCCTCCTGCAGATGACTTCTGTGATGGCTGAGAACCCTGACTTGGTCTTTGAGTCTCTTCTGCCGGGCAGGAGTATGTTGGGGTGATGGAAAGAATTTGGACTTTAAAGTCAACTGGGTCTGGGCTCAGATTTTAGTCTGAAAATCCTAGCTTGAGGTTTCTCATTCAGGCCTGGAAAACTAAGCTTCCTTACCTTACTGATTATTTAAGTTTAGAAGTTATGTATATTGAATTTACTTATAATGAGGAAATTTGCTTACATATGCTCTAATTTCAGCATAAATATATGCAGTGACATGATATAGAAGAAAAATACTAGTTTCATAGACTGATAGAGTTCAAATCTGTCCTCTACCCTAAACACAGTAGAATCTGTCCTCCCGTTGGAGACAGTTAACTCTGATAATCCTCAGTTTTCTCATCTGTATAATGAGAATAAATAAAAATAATGCCTGCTTTATAAATTGTCATGAAGATTAGATGAAACAATTCATGTGACACGTTTAGCACTGTGGTTGGTACGCAGTTATTGGTTATACCTGAAAAGCTGAGGGTTTTTGTTTTAAGAAAAAAATCATATATTAAGAGTGCTGAGGGAACTCGCTATTTAAAATTATCCTTTAATAATGACTAATCTTATCTTCCTTTGTAAAGGTGGCTTTTCACATGGAAATGCTTCATGGTATAACGAAAAGAACATGGAACTTGAAATGAGATGCTTATAAGATCAAATCCTGACTTTAACACTATTTAGTGGCGTGACTTTGGCTAGTCAAATAAACTCTCTGGATCTCAGTTTCCTCTTCTTTAAAATGGCAGTAATAATGCATACCTCATAATATTGGTGTGATAATTAATCAACAAGGTATGTGTATATAGGCCCTGACTTGACACATAGTGGGTCCTCAATGAATATTAGTCCTTCTCCCTTCTACTTTCATATCAGGCTTTCTTAAAGATACAGGACACTTGTGTAATTATCATATATGTGGAATCGATCATTTTGCATTGTTTCCATTGTAACTGAACTACTGTAACTGAAGTACTAATGAATGCATTTTTATCATATCATTTATTATTAGTCAGTTCTGACTGCAACTCAAATATTTCTTTACTTGCTTCTTCAATTATATAAATAATTCCTTAAGGGTGATTATCTTTTGGCAACCCATTCCACCAATAAGGTAATATTATTATTATTATAACTGTCATTTATTGAATAGCTTCTCTGTGCCTGGCACTGGGAAGACTGCATTGATGATTCAGTGTAATTTTATCAAATCATCACCTCAGCTCTGCAAAGCAAGAAACTATTCATTTCTCAAGATTAACCTGAAAGGTGGCATCGTCTATGAAACACTTCCTGACTTCCACATGTAGAACTGGCAAATCCCTCTCTTGGGGCACATTCCCTGTCCATTGTAAGCAGCCTCACAACTCTTGCTTATGCCAGTCTGTTGTCATGTCTGTCTTCCCCTTCAGATTTTATAGGATGAAGCTAAGGAAAGTGTCCTATTGGCCTCTCAACCTCCAGGTCCTGACCTGGTAAATGCTTGTTCAAAAAATGATTGAATAACTAAGTGACTGGATGATTGACCAGTTTGCCATGGGCTATTTCCTTGGCATTAGCACACTGCTTCCAGCGTTAGCAAGGTGCACACAGGTCACGGCTATATAGGATTTAGTCACTCCAGGCCTTGGTCGTGTGCAACCGTAAACAAGGGTTGTGCTCTGTGCAGCGTAAGCACGGATTATAAGGCACATCATGGTGGTTGTTTTCCGGCTTGGCTCCTGCTTCATGAAAGACTCTAGGATAGTTTTTTTGAAACATATAGGATTTAGTCACTCCAGGCCTTGGTCGTGTGCAACCGTAAACAAGGGTTGTGCTCTGTGCAGCGTAAGCACGGATTATAAGGCACATCGTGGTGGTTGTTTTCCGGCTTGGCTCCTGCTTCATGAAAGACTCTAGGATAGTTTTTTTGAAAACCTCATCTGCCAATTTTATAGCATTTTTGCTATTGAAAGCACTTTATCCTGTGAGGGAACAATAGATATTCTATTGGCCTCTCATCTCCAGGTCCTGACCTGGTAAATGCTTATTCAAAAGGGGACAAATGCTTGTTCAAGAGGGAACAATCTCGCCATCTGAGTCAGGAGAATTGCTGTAAACCTGCCTGACATTGGCTGGGCCATCCAGAGAATAAAAAGAAGAGCTGATCAATATGTTCTATGGACTTAAAAATTGGCGATGGGCCAATAAGAGATTCACGTGAAAATCATCTGGCCCAATTATTGCAGAGACACAAACCTAACAGAGTCCAAGGGCATTTGTGATGGTAGAATACAATATGTTGTGGCAGATTTTTCTGATTAGTTTAAATCCTTGGAACTAAATTTAATGAAATGCAGTTTCAGAAATTAAATGAAACATTAAAAATCCAATTTTAAATCTGAACTATGTTGTAAACAACATGCCCTGGGGGGGAAAAAGACAGATGGGAGATTTATTTTTTAATTGGCTTTTTCCATTGTAAGATTAATATATGATCAATGTAAAGCATTTTGAAGCAAATGGGAAAATCTTAAGATAAATAAAAATTACCTACAGTCTCATTGACAAGATGGCCCTTGTTCATATTTTGGTTCATTTCCTTTGCCTTTTTCTTAAAAAAAAAAAATTCAGATCTACTCTGTATACAATTTGGTTTCGGGCCAGTAACTTTGCATGATGGGATGCACATTTATGTTGGAAACTGACTTACGGCTGATAGTAATAGTGTTCCAGAGTCAGAGTGAGAAGCAAACAGTGTGTAATATAGTTATTCTTGAGATGTTGTGTAATGTAATCAGTTATTGGGGGCTAAAAGTATCTCCAAATTCATCGACTCTGTCTAGAATCCTCTTAGAAAAAAAAAAATTCACATTTTTCAAAACCTATCTGCTTAAATAAGTCTAGTATTGTTCCATAAATGTCAGGTAACTTAGGTTTTTTAAGTCAATGGGTCAACAGTCACCGTGATCCTTTATGAGTCTCTCCCTGAGGGGAAAAAACACAAGGTTTGTAATTCTCTTCTGTGCCTGGTTGCTCCTGCTTTCTGCTGTAGCCATTTGTGCACCTGTGTAAGACCAAAACGTTCCAGAGAAAGAAAACAGTGCTTTGTTGATTTCTATATTCTCAACTAGCCTCATTAAATGCTTAATATTTGTTAAATGACATTTTAAAATTTTAACCTGTGGTTTAGATTCCGGTTAGTAGAATCATAGAAATACAGGGCTAGCAGTGCCCCTTTGAAAGATCTTTGTTCTCTCTTTTTTCTCTACTTGGAAGACCATAAACTAAGCTTACCCTAGCAAATAGTAAGATAAAATCGATGTTTTGTTTTATTAAAATATCTTCCAGGAAGAAAACTCAAGGTAAGCATTATCTTTTTTTGACTGTATTAATATGTATTTTTAAATAACAATAATTATTACATGCTAACACAATTTTTTTTAAGGACAACTGTATTTTCTGAAATGAAAGAATTTAGTGGGAAAATCTGGCTAAGGCTTTCTGAAACCTGTTCTCTCTCCTTATAGGGGAGGAGACAGTGAAGTCTTGCCTTGGCCAGTGGCACATTTAAACGTGCATTGATAGATCGTTTATAGGTTAATCTGTGTGACTGGGCAAATAAAGCAGGTGGAATTTGTCAATGGTATTATATGATTTATTTACTTTATTAATAAAGTACAGGGAGGACTTACTTCTACATACTTTTGCTTTAATAACTTTAACTGGGTCTTAGATTATAATGGTGATTATCAATGTAAAATTACTGAGAAATGCAGATATAAGAAATGCTGCTTCGGGCCGGCCCGGTGGCGCACTGGAGAGTGCGCCGCTTGGGAGCGTGGCGGCGCTCCCACCGAGGGTTCGGATCCCATGTGGAGACCAGTTCCCGCTCACTGGCTGAGCGTGGTGCGGGCGCAACACCGAGGGTTGCTATCCCGTTGCCGGTCCCCAGTACGAGCGCGACACTGAGGGTTGTGATCCCATACCGGTCAGTAAAAAAGACAAAAAGGAAAAAAAAAAAAAAGAAAAAAAAGAAATGCTGCTTCTATGAATCAGTAACACTTAGGGATATGACAAGCAGTATAGAATGGAGCACATTTTACTGCATTGAGTTAAATTTTAAAGAAAGTGAGATATGTATTGGGCTCCTCATTATATAATAATAATGGCCTATATTAATTATTACATGACAGGCACTGTTTTAAATACATTCCATGTTTTAACGTTTTACACAGTAGCCCAGTGAAATACGTACTATATTACCAGTTCTACAACCTTGAATAACTTCTTTTTTTTTTTTGTCTTTTTGTCTTTTTTTCGTGACCGGTAACGGGATCGCAACCCTTGGTGTCGTGCCCGTACCGCGACCGGCAGTCTTTTTGTCTTTTTTCATGACCGGTAACGGGATCGCAACCCTTGGTGTCGTGCCCGTACCGCGACCGGCAGCGGGATCGCAACCCTCAGTGTCGCGCCCGCACCGTGCTCAACCAGTCAGCAGACCGGTCTCTATATGGGATCCGAACCCTTGGCAGGAGTGCCACCGCGCTCCCAAGTGCCGCACTCTACTGAGTGCGCCACCGGGCCGGCCCTGAATAACTTCTTTAATCTCTCTGTGGACAATAAGAATTGCCTACTTTGCAGGATAATAAATGTGAAGAGTCTAGCACAAAACAGATGGGTAAATATTATCTTTAAAAAAAGAAGAAAAATATTAGAATTTTACTTCCGATGCCTTTTCAGGGTAATAGTATGGAGTCTGGTTGCTAGTCACACAACTCATCAAGTTGTCAAGAGTCCTGCTGTGTGCTTAGGTATGCTTCATCTATGTTCTTAAAAGCCTTGCTACGAAGAGTGGACCAGGGACAGCAGCAGCAATGCCACCAGGGAGCATGTAGAAATACAGTCAGGCCCCACCCAGACCTACTGAATCAGAATGTGTATTTTGACAAGATTCTCAGGTGATCCATATTCACGTTAAAGTTTGAGAAGCTTTGCTCAGGAGATTGAATAGTATGAATGGAACATCAGAATCCAAAGACCTAAGGATGGTAAACCCTGGCTGTTGCATGTTAGATGGAAATAAACGTTAATTTTAGCTGATTTAGCACTTTATTAGCATCCTCTCAGTGCCAATGTTGACATCATATTGCAGGATCTGATTGCCAGAAACAGTGTTTTGGAAAGCAGCCAGTCCATTAGTATGAAATGTGTTCCCACTGCAGTCTAGCCTCAGTGGACTGCCTGTTTGTGGGGAATGGATGGCTTCCTGTATGGAGAAGAAATGAAGGTTAAGAGATGAACAGATACTGTGGAAATGCTGATCCGGAGGAAGAGATTCATGTACATGGTTGCTACAAAGCCCTTACGCATGCTGCTAGAAGTTGTTTCTGTGCTCCCCTGGATATGCCACACAAATTGAAATATCTTCCTTGTTCTGTTTCTGGATATCTTCCGTGGGAATGACTGAAAGTCATTAAGCTCTTCCTGAGAGCTGATTTTAGTTCTTCACCTGTTTGTCAGGTTGAGTCCCCACACATGAGAAAATTCTCAGTATGGAAGATGGCCAGAAGATCATGGGGACATTTTTAATGTGTGCAGGAAGTGGAAGGATAACTTTTGAAAATAATTTCCAGCTAGCATGCCTAGGGATTTAGCAGCCAAGAGTCTTACATATCACAGACTCGGCTGTTGAGAACAATGAACGGGGTGACTTGGTGTGAAGTAATTGCCTAGTATTCAGAATTAGAGTGATTTTCTTATAACGCAATCTGAGAGGTTAAGAGACTGAGGAGGTGTCACCTACTTAATTCACCTGTCAGCTGGCAGTGACTGCGCACACTTAGGACCGACAGGGCTTTGCAAACAGCCGTACAATACCCAGTGACCCTATCAACAGGGACTTTTTTGAATGGGAAGGTCAACTCTATTTCTGGTGGGGGGGGGCAGGGAAATAATAAGATCTAGAAACATGTGGGCTCTCTATATGGAGAACCAGTAAAAGGTTCATTTCTGTTGTTGGTTGATGCTTTGTCCTGGGAAAAATAAAATTACTTACATGTTTCTCAGGCTATTTCTGGAATTGGTATTCTGTGGAAGGAATAGTACAGGCATTTTGGCCATTTTGTTTCTTAGTAACACTGTCATTTTTTTCTATAGGAAAAATTCTTTTGCTCCTTTATTTACATTTCACGTCAAATTGGTAGACTTAGCCACTGTGTATTTAAAATAATGCATCCATTTATTAATTAATTTATTATTCTTGTTGCATTTGGCAACAGTTATAGGAAAAGGGAGAATCTCAGAAGATCATGTTGTGAGGTCTCTGGTATACTTTCAGTTGCAGTAAATCTAGTCACATACATTATTTTATTGTGCAGAGTGCCCATTGTCGATAGAGGCATAAAAACAAAAACCTGTTGCTAAGTCTGTTAGGTAAACAGATTATTGACAGAGTTGTCTTTGGTTTTGCCAAATTGGATCGAGCATTTCACGTGGGTTCTATTGAGATGGTCATGCTTTAACGTTTTAATGTAAATGCCTTTAAATGTTGAGAATGTGTATGTTCTGTAGATTTGTTAGATCAGTCAATGTCAATTGAGCATGGCTCTGTGCCAGGCACTGTGCCAGGTGCTGGGAATATCTCAGTTTCCTTTTGGTGAGTAGTGGGAAGACTTGGAAGAATTCCTCATGATAGAATCATAAGGGAAAGGTCCTTTTAGGACTCTGAATTCACTACTAGAGAAACTTACATTTTCACATTTGTATGTAAATGTAAGTAGGGGATGATTGTTGTAGTTAGTGTTATTTGAGGATGTCCCTGTATTGTTTGGAAATGTGGCTGTCAAAACACTCAAGCAACATTACGTTCATATTTTAAATATCGGAAAGACATATTCCCATTTATAGTTTAATTCATAACACTTCTAGTGCATTCAGAATCTGAATAATGTTAAAATCCTACTTTCGTGTACCAGCAATGCCAGTAAATGGATTTCTACTAAAATTGGTGCCTGTGCTCAAAGCTTGTGGCATATTTTAGAAGCTTTAAAAATAAATAATAAATGGACTAGCCTGCAGTTTTACAAGACAGCACTTTGCTATTGAGGTGTGTTGGCAGTCATAGCTGTGAGGTCAGCATTCATTTTCTCATATCAGTCAAAGTGAGATGGAAGTTTTTTCCAAAACTTTATAAGATATCAAACTGTGTGGGGACTTGACTTTGGGGATTTTTTTATACTCACACATGAGTACATACGTTTAGGGGCACAAGAGAAATAGGGGAAGAACCAGAGGTGATACGAATCTGTTTTGAGCATTGGCTACATTAATGATGCTATGTTTTTGAGATCTTAAAATTACTTTTTTTTTATTAAGAGAAAACTGAGGACTTACCCTATGTATTCAAATTATTGCATGTCCCTATCTGTGGTGCTTCTGCCACCTGGAAGGACCAGTGTAAATGTCCCCCTGTAAATACGTTCTGTTCATGTTAGTTTTCCTTTATCTTATTTGCCTTATAATTGGCTCAGACCAGTTCTGGGATCCAGCACCAGCTCTGTGCCGGAGATAAATGATAACAGATTGTGTAATGTATCAAAAGCTGGAAGATATTTTCTATCGCAACAGCTGGAAACATTTTCTCCAGTTGGCATGGACTTTGCTCAGTAATTGGCTTTCCGAGAAGGGAAAGGACTGGAGCTGTCGCTGGGTGTGAGGCTTTGTAGAAATGAGAATAAAATCATCCTGTATGTTAAACCCAGCCCAGGGATAATAACATGAATAAGAACAGAAGAGCAGCTAACATTTCTTGAATGCCTACCATATGACAGGCACTAACTAAATATTAATCTTTTTTCCATATTAACAGTATTATTTGGTATATACTATTGTTATCTCCATTTTATACATGCAGAAACGGGAAACGTAATTGGCCCAAGTAATTTGTCATGTCAGATTGATGTTCTTAAGCACAGTGCCATACTCGATGGTTTATGCTGTTTTCCAAATGTTTTAAGTATATAAAATTCATGTGCATCCTTTTTTTTTTTGTAAGAATGCTCATGATTCATTGCTAAGCTTTATCAGCTTTGCCCATGAGAGTTTAAAAATACTTTTCTTCTGAAATTATTAAATTCTGGTGATCTGTCCGTATTTAAAAATTAACATTAATGATGTACTACTCTGTTAAAAAATCTTGATTGGGTTGCCAAAAGAGTAGTAAATGTTGAGAAAGCTACTGAAATGTCTCCTTTTGATTTCTTTTAAGTGTTTCTTGCTATTTTGATTGTTAGTAATTATGAAAGTAATCCATTTAGAGTAACAAACTTAAAAATCTTTTTTTAGATTATCATGAAAATTTACATTTCCAACAGTGGAAAAAGAACATTCTTAATGTAACTCATTACCTAGCAATACGACCATTTTATAGAAAAAGAATTTTGTTGAATTTTACAACATATCAACTTTAAAATTAAAAAAAATGATTACAGCTTTATTAACATATAATTTGCTTACCAGAAAAGTTACCCATTGTAAGTGTATTCTTCAGTGATTTTAATAAATTTGTAGAGTCATGGAACCATCATCACATTCCAGTGTTAGAATACTTTCACTCCAGAAAGTTCCCTAATGCCCAATTGCAATTAATCTTCACTTCCACCCCCAGCCCAGAGACTACCGATCTGCTTTTTAATCACATCATTTTAAATGTTGACCTCCTTTTTGCTATTTGCATTTATAGAAAAGACTTTTTTTTTTTTTACCTTCTAAGTCAGTTGTAGAATTATGGATTCACTGAGTTCATCACCTTTGACCCTTCCTATGGTCTCCATCCTCTCCAGCTCAGTTTGAGTAATACTGGGTTGCACTGGGGTTTTATAAGTAACTTACAGCAGAGGAGATTATGCAGCCAGTTTTAGCACAGTGAACCTCTTATTATCTTTGCACTCTTTGCACATATGGTTTTTCTGAGTTAATTTGAAACTTAGGTCTATCTAAGAGGAAAAACATTTCATATTTGTGGCAGGATAGAATAATAATTATGTCCTCCAGTGCCCTAGGTGTACTCCCCAGATGTCTGTTCTTCACTCCTACCTTCTCTGTGCCCCATGTGGTGATACTTTCTGTGCTACGGTCCAAAATACCATTTAAAGCCTATTGGGTTTCAAATGATATTAACATATTTCAAGCTGTATATTTGCTTTTTCATAGATAAAATATGGTTTCTGTGTGCTTCGTCTGTTCCTTGAGTGAGATGCAATTATTTTGTGATATCTCTCTCTCTCTCTGTTCATGGCAGTTTTCCCTTTCCCACTTGTCCTTTCTATCACTTTACTATTCAAGATCTCTGAGGACTTTTTTTTATTACCTATTTCTCTCTTCTCCAGAAAGAGACTTTATTGTGCCTTCCGGTATCCTGCTTTGTAGTAGAACTGAGCCTGGGGGGATGATGTTAGTTTGAAACATCATTGAGTGCCTTTGTGATTCAATGTTAAGATGCTGTTGGCTTTTGGGTTCCAGAGAAGGTTGTATATTTATCTCCTTGTTCTTGTTCAGGGCCATCTCTATACCAAAAACAAGGATTGGGCATCTCACAAGGTGGGAAAGGGAAGCGAGTCTCAGGGTGAGAGCCAAAGGCCCTAGGCTCATTTCTAGGCCCAATTCTGAGGTTGGTGAGGTACTGAGGTTTCTTCCCAGGTATTTCTTCCTTCCTTATCTGCATATTCGTGACTGGCTGATCTGAAGAACCAGAGGATTTTTGGAGGTGAGTAGCTACCTGGGAGAGAATCACATACAGAAAAAAGATGCTTTTCAAAACCAGTGGAACTGGTTCATAGTTTTTAATTCCCTCTTTTGGGGGCTTTATTATAGAGGTTTTATGTTTTTAGTTAGGAATTTAATTTATTTATTGAAAGGGTTTATTATAATTCCCTTAAGCTAAAGCTGACAACAGAAAATAACAAAATTGAAAAAATTGATTAATTCCAATAATTTAAAACAATTCAAAACCCGTATCTTTAACTGAGGTTTTCTTGTTTTATCTACAACTGTGGCTCTTAAATTTGGGGGACTACATTCCCCTTTTAGAATCTTATGACTGCTATGACCATGTCCCCAGGAAAGTTATACGTATCTGGTGAGGTAGCATTTAACTTTTCACTATGTGTTTATCCTTGTTTGGTCGTGACTTCTCGTATCCTTTTGAGCAGAATTTATACATCCTCAATATGTGCTCATCATATCTTGTCTTGTTTTAGATCATCTTTAATTTCCTTGCTTTTAGTAGTGCTTTTCTTGAAGCAACCAGGAGACTGAGCTCAGAAAGAGAGATGCGGATAAATTCTGCCACCTGTGTTTATTCATGACTTTGACTATCAAAAGAAATTTCTGGTTCTTGATAAAACATTTCCTGTTCATAGAGAAATTATTTCATTCAGTTGAGCATGGGTTTGCTTTCTTTTGCATGCTAGGACTGCTTTGTCCGAACAGAAAGTCTAGTGCTCTGGACATAATCACAGGGTCCTTTTTACCACCCTGCTTTGTTTTTTCTCCTTCTCTTTCCTTTACTCCTTAATTTTTTCCTCTCAGTTAAGCCTTTAATACGTGTGAGATAATTTCACTTTTTTTCTCATTTAATTCTTGCACTTATAGAAAGTCATATTCTTGGCTTTAAATTGTTCCTTCTTTTACAACACATGCTCTCCAGGGCTGTTTATCATTTTGTCCTGGGCAATGCAGTTTCAAAATGGTAAAGTGCTTCCCAGCCAATGGCACTGGAGCCCCAAGGGGATCCATGAATGTGTTCCAGTAGTGATATTTGCTTTAATATCTTTTAAAAACTACAAGTGTAATTGTTGCTTAAAACTTTTTTCTTAAAAAGAATCAATTTTAGAGCCACCAAGCATGTGTCAAGTTGCCATGCATGGCAGTTAGTGGGGATAATTTCTCAGCTGGCTTATCAATCAGCAGAACAGCAAGAGCTGATAGCTCCTGATTTTGACCATTATATAGCTTTAACTCGGTTTTATTCTAAGCTATATGTCATTAATTTAATGGTCATAACCATTGGTTAAATATAGGAAGGTAACAAGGAACAGAATATAAAGTGATGATAATGCTACTTTTATAAAGCACATTAAGGCATCCTAGTACTTAAGAAAAATAATATTAAAAATAAAATATAATGGTAATTTTATCCAATATCATTTTTATTTACTGAGATTATAACTATCTACTCTGACCGCAACTAAACTAGATGATTGGGTGTGTGTGTGTACAAAATTTACATCAGGTTAAGAAATGCAGATGTTTTAATGTTATAACATATTTTAATTTGCGTGCATTTTAGTATGTATTTGATTCTAAAACTGAATAAGGTATAGGCATTTAAATTTTTTGGTGTGTTCAAATCATCTTTACCTTATATATTTAAATTACTTGAAAATGTATGACACAACTTGATTGGGAAGAACAAACTTTGTCTTTATTTTTCATAAATCTTATCCAGTTCCTATTAATTTATTTCTAATTTAAAATATTTAAAATCGGGCTGGCCCGGTGGCGCACTGGATAGTGCGCCGCTTGGGAAGCGCGGCGGCGCTCCCGTCCGAGGGTTCGGATCCCACATACGGACCGGTTCC
>NW_007730624.1:55224-56068 GCF_000696425.1 Galeopterus variegatus
GGGGGCAACACTGAGGGTTGCGATCTGTTGCCGGACACGGAAAAAGACAAAAGACAAAAAAAAAAAAAATATTTATAATAGCTACCATTCAAAAATTTCAAAATTATTTTAAAATTTCTTGTTCAAGAGATTAAATAGTTCTCTGAAGAGATTCTTGGGGGAAAAAAAAAAAAAGAGGATTGGAAACCTAAGTACCGGGACTATGGTGGGGTGATTGAATGGTGACGTACTGGCAATTACTTTGGTAATATCATGGACCTCTGTCTCTAACATGGTACTTTGCTTTTATCAGGTACTCACTAAAGGTTAGTTCATTAAAGGAATTTACTTGTAATATCTGGTTCTTTAATCATATGGTGTCGTTTCCATTTTTAAAAAATGGAAGTCATAATCCAATGTATGGAAACTTAACTAGGTGACTTGTAGCCACTGTGGGAGCCCTTGAGTGGGAGATTCATTATAGCAAATATCCTTTCACAGATCCAAGACCTAGTAGTACTGAATAAAGTGTTTTACCCACATAATGATTTCTGTCAATCTAAAACAGAAATATACTCACTTTCTTATTCCTAGCAGACTTTTTAAATAATGTGCCAATCTGTTCCAAATGAGGTACACTGATAACTTTAAAAGTCAGCTATGTGAGCACTCCTTCCTCCACTGTTTTCAAGACTAGGACCAATTCCATATTTAGGGTTCGCTATAGAAGTAAGGATTTTAAGAACATCTCATGACCTGGCGTTGGGAACGGGTCTGGAGCGGCCGTGACAGGAGACAGCGCGATCCTGTGAGCCGTGCGCTGTGATACCAGAGTATTGATTGCATTTCCAAGAGCAACAAAAGG
>NW_007730624.1:57068-64712 GCF_000696425.1 Galeopterus variegatus
AGTTATCGAAGAAAATCAGAGAGAGATATTAGACAACCTTAAGCGTTGGGAAAATAGAATAGTTTGGTCAGGGCCCTCGCCTCAGGTCTGGTTGGGTGTGGTTTTAGCACATCCTTTGTAAGCAAATTGTGTGTGTGTGTGTGTGTGTGTGCGGGTGCGTGTGCGGGGGGAGTTAGTGCACATGTCTGCCAGTGTATCTTTTTAGTTTTGTTGCTATTCTGTGTTCTTCGAGAGAGAGAGAGAGAGAGAGAGAGAGAGAGAGAGAAAGGAGTTTTAGTGAAGCAAGCGGGTGGGCGTCTGCCTCAGTGTCCGCCCGGCACAGCCATGCTTTCCAACCTATGGCTCCAAGGACCTTTTGGCCAGGTTACCTAGCTCATAGACCTGCGTGAAGGAGTCTGGTGGCCCAGCCTGGAGAGTGAGGGGTCTGGTGACCCAGCCTAGCGTATGAAGGGTCTGTGACTCAGTCTGTGAATGGGCTTGAGGGGTCTGGGAGCTCCAGACCCAGCCCTAGTACAACAATCGGCCCAGTCGGCAGGATTACTGGCAGGTAAAAAAGCTCGACAACTGGCATGTCACCTAGCTTTACAATTGGCATCACAAACAGGATTAAGAGTGCTATAATTGTCAATGTCAACAGGATTCCAGACATTAGCTGTGGCTCCACACCTGGTGTGTTAATAGTTTTAAAGCACTGTTATTGTTTTGGTCCTTATTCAAGGAGGCCTAATTATCAATGATGTTAACAATACCTTCCTACCTACAACCACTTTTTTCTTTTTTTGGCTTTGTCTTATTTTCAAGGTCTCATTTATTTTATGCCTCTTTTCTATGACCTGGTCTCCTGACCAGTGTGCAAGGGATACTTAGATGGCAGAATTGATAGACTGTAGTGACTGTTTGGATATGGGGAAGGAGAGGGAGAAGAAAAGGAGAAGGAAAGAAAAGGCATCTTGGATGGGATGAGGGCTATGCCTTGGATAATATGCACAGCCACTAACGTGTATTCAGCAGTTTGCCACATGCTAGGGCCTATGTCATATGCATTATAAAATTTAGTCCTCACACCAACCCTATGAGGCAAGTACTATTTTTTTCTCTTTTACAGATTAGGAAACTGAGATTTAGAAGGGTTATGTCATATGTTCAATATCACGCAGCTAGAATGTAACTCCGCTAGAACTCTTATGCACTGTTGCCTTCCCGTGGGAAAAACGAAGCAAGTTGGGGATGTGCACAGCTGACAGTAGCATGCTGCTAAGTCATTACATAAAATAGGGACTGTAAAGTATTGACAAGTAGGGAGGATGATGAGAGGACATTCTAGGCAAAGGGAACAGTGCGGGTTAACACCCTGGGATGGGAAAGCACGGGGGTTAGTCCAGAATGACCATAATGTATTGGGTTTGGGGCGGGGTGGTGCCCAGGGCATAGAGAAAAGGAACACCCGTAAATACGATCAAGTGGGTGGAAACTGATGCTAGTGGTGGGGGAAATAAAGAGCTAGTGATGGGTGGTGGAGTGTGAGGGATCCAGATGAACAAGACACATAGCGACCTTCTACTGTCAACTGTGAGTTATCATATGACGTATGTCATACTGGGAGTGGGCCTATTTTCTTGTCTGCCTCAACTCATATATCACACATACTTATACTTCTGGGGTGTCATGACAAATAAATTTTTTGGACTAACGTTACAAACATAGAGAAGCAAGCAGCGAATATTTCTCTGAAGTTTGAGTTGTCATTTTCCATTTTTATGGCCAAATGTAGATCAAAAATTGAAGATCAGTCATGTGTCATATAACAAGACACTATGTGCCAGGCATCAAGGACACAAAAATAAGTAAGGAATGCTTCCTGCCCTGAGACACTCACGGGACGTTGCAGGAGACCCGCGTTTCAACAAATGTTATGACACGTGCTTCGTGCCCTGGAGGTTGTGCTGTGCCGCTGTGCAGAGCAGAGCAGGACAGGGACTGGCTGTTGGTGTAGGGAGGGGTGGGGGCTGGGGAGGAAGGCCAGTGTCATGGTCACAAGATTGTTACTGCCCTCCCCTGTAGTTTCTCCGAGCTCTTACCGTCTCACAAGGAGCCCAAGCATCCACCTGCTGTCCTCCCTTGGCCTGCACTGCCTCTGTGTCCAATGAGTCACTCAGTGACTCATGCATCCTGCCCCAGTCATGTTTTGGGGGTCCACTTCCCCTTCTCCATGCGTGTGCTCAGGCTTCCACTCTTGGCCTGGCCCCATGTGGAAGTTCCCTAGCTGGTCTCCTTGCTTCCCGTCTCTTTCTTCTTCATGCTGTCTCTGTGCTGCCCCCAGAAACAGGACACAGAGCTGATCGGCTCATCATCCCATTTCATGCCAGCATGGCATGTAAACCCCTTGAGAAGTGGGCCCCTGTTCCCTTCCCAAACCCACTCTTGCATTCTCCCCTGCATGCCCTGAGTGCCAGGTCTCCAAACAGTTCCCTGTTTCTATCTCAAGTGTCTGCAGTCCTGTTCCTTCTGCCTGAACGTCCTCCATCTGGCCTTCCCGGTGACTCCTTTCTGGAGACAAGCTACTTTGGCATATTTAGAAACCATGCTATGAACAGAGGTTGCTCTTACCGTCTCACAAGGAGCCCAAGCATCCACCTGCTGTCCTCCCTTGGCCTGCACTGCCTCTGTGTCCAATGAGTCACTCAGTGACTCATGCATCCTGCCCCAGTCATGTTTTGGGGGTCCACTTCCCCTTCTCCATGCGTGTGCTCAGGCTTCCACTCTTGGCCTGGCCCCATGTGGAAGTTCCCTAGCTGGTCTCCTTGCTTCCCGTCTCTTTCTTCTTCATGCTGTCTCTGTGCTGCCCCCAGAAACAGGACACAGAGCTGATCGGCTCATCATCCCATTTCATGCCAGCATGGCATGTAAACCCCTTGAGAAGTGGGCCCCTGTTCCCTTCCCAAACCCACTCTTGCATTCTCCCCTGCATGCCCTGAGTGCCAGGTCTCCAAACAGTTCCCTGTTTCTATCTCAAGTGTCTGCAGTCCTGTTCCTTCTGCCTGAACGTCCTCCATCTGGCCTTCCCGGTGACTCCTTTCTGGAGACAAGCTACTTTGGCATATTTAGAAACCATGCTATGAACAGAGGTTGAGCAGCCCCTCAGGCCATAGGCCCAGCGTCTTGTGCTCTGAGATTTTCATTTAGAAATCCCTGTATGTCCAGACCCAAAGAGAACTATTTTCCTTTCTGCCTTTATACTTAACCTGACCAAAAAAGGTTGAATAACTTTCTTTACCACATCAATAAACCTATAGCTGTTATGTCCCCCCATTCTTAAGTGAGGCCTGCTTTATAATGTACTGTAGGGCTTTTCACAGTTTATAAAGGCAACGTGCACTAAATTTCTGAAAGAGTGATAGGTTATCAAGCTGATGCTCATTCCCACAAAGTGTGTAGCACACTTGGGGACTGTAGTAATTGAAAACACACATCTGGAATACTGAAATTTGTTAATCCTCTCCAGTTGATCTCAAATGATGATTAGTTACCAGCAGAGTAAAAAGCTTTGGTCGCCTCATGCCGTCGAGTGGAGATCAAAGTGCTATCAACCTTACCCGCCAGCTATTGTAGGAGTCACTCTTGAACCAGAGGAAACAAGATTGTGCCTTGTTTCATATATGAGATGTCAGAGAGAAAAAAATCAAATTGGGCTACACGTTATTGGTATAAGGCAAGAAGCAAAAAGTAAGTTAGGGAAATTAAATGACCAGAAGTGCTTGTCCTATGTGTCTTTGTGCAAGAAAAAAGGAAAAAGAAGATTCCTTTGCCAGAGAGCAGAGGTGGAAAGAGGAGAGTAATGGGACACTTGAAGCCAATGGGAACATTTTGCAGATGGACAGCGTGGGGTCCTGTTGGAGGACAGTCCTGCAAAGTGTCATCAGGGAGTGGAATAATTGAGTGTTGCACAGGAAAGAAACAGATAATGGGCTGAACTTGGAACCAAGATTCTGTTTTTAAAACCAGAATTTTATTAACTGCACAAGGCACACCAGGGAAAAGCCTGTGTTTCCATCCAGGACTAGCGGGCCAGTGGGTGGGTTCCAGGCATTGGGCCTGCTTTTCTTGCACTGTCCAACTATTTATAATGTGAAGTTTTCTGGTCAAGCGCAGGAGAGCTTACATATTAATTTTGTAAAGATACGAGATTCCACAGAGAAAGAGTGATTTGGAGTGGGCCAGAAATCAGGCCCATTGAAGATATTAGAAATATATATTGAAACCTTGCTCCTCAAGCATATTCATATTTCTGGTAAAAGCCATTTTGAAGTAACTTCAGACTTTTTTCTTCCAGCTTGCATATATAAATAGTACCAATGTTGATATGTAGCTCAAGAGGAGTTTTTTCTTAAGATACATGATAAAAATTTGTCTCTTTTATTGGTTATTGACATTTCATCTATTTTTTGAAATGTATCCAGAAAAATTTAGAATCTATAGAGATGAAGGTGGGAAGGGGCTTTGTGTGCTGAGGAAAAGCTTGCACTGGAGAGGTAGGCTGAGAAAAGGCAGCATCCTCTAGTTCTCATGAGCTAAGACATAAGTGGAAATGTGGTTGTCGTGGGGTTTATTGGCAATAGATTAAAGTATTTTGGCTTGTCAAGAGGTATAGATCTTTTCTTAGCACTACCGTTAAGGTTCTGCCAACCCACAGTCTCAAGAGACCTCGGGAACCCTTGCGTGTCCCACAGACCCACCTGGCTGGCACTGCCCCCACATTCGCTGTCTTACAACCTGCTTTCCCTGGCTGTGGTTCTCTGTCCTGCACCGATTCTTCCCCAATATGGAAAAGAGCCTGTCCTTTCATCTCCCATGGCACAACTAAGGCCAAATCATGCCATTTAGCTAAGCTTTCCAGAAGGCTTTTACATAAAAGAAATGTAGGGAAACAGCCTTAACACTGGAGCCCACACGGGTCCACTTCTGAAGTCCGGAAGCTTCCTCCTGGCATTGTGGCAACGCCAGTGCACCTGCTCCTGTGGGCACGTCCTTCTTGTTGGGCTCAGGTCCCCGCCCTCCACACCTCCTCTCCGCATCTCCTCAAGGCAGACAGTCTGCAGAGCTGCAGCTCATCTAAGACACCCTTTAATTATTACGCAGGGCAGCTCTCTCCTCCTGGTCATCAGGACCCTGTTCCAGAATAGAGCATTCGTTTACCTTTGCATAACCACAGGCCCTTCGAGTGTTTTCCACCATCTATGAGCGATCGATTTCCGAAGGTGGATTTGAGTCTTTAACAATGAAGAAACAGGAAAACTACACATAACTTGGCTGTTTTCCCGCATCACATTTTTTCATTTTTTTTTTTTTAAGCTGCTATTCAGACCTAGCCAGAGCATCTTTTCCACATGGGCACTCTGATACTATCCAGGGCTCCACTAAAATTTTTGGTAAAAGCAAAATCCACTTTTTTTTTTTTTTTTAAGCTGCTATTCAGACCTAGCCAGAGCATCTTTTACACATGGGCACTCTGATACTATCCAGGGCTCCACTAAAATTTTTGGTAAAAGCAAAATCCACAGGTGTGTCCCTTGCTCTTTTGTCTCTGACCACCTTCACTGCTTTCTCCATGGATTCCAGGGGGCTTTGTCTTCAGCCCTGACGAGGAAAAAAGTGTTTCCTCAGCAGGATGGATGATTCTAGTATACAGGATCCAGTTTACCCTCGCCCACCCCTAACCAAGCCCTCCTCATGTTAGAGAAGAGCAAATTGCTACTAGGAGTCTCATCGGGGGGAAAAGCAGCTCCTATGGGCCAGCAGTCCACATGGCTTTGTTTTCCAGTCTCATCTTTACACGTCTATAGAGTCATTAGGCTGAACATTTCTTAAAGTCAGAGGATGGGTCTTTTCATGTTTCTATGCCCTGCAATGCTTGCCTCTAGGAGATGCTCAGAAATAGATCACCAAATTAATACCTAACACCAGCTCCTAACTGTTAGTTGCAACATGGGCAAAGAGATCGCAGGTCTCTTTGCAAGTGCTTATCTTCCTTCTAGCAATGCCTATGCTGGAAGGTGAATTCCCTATTTTGTTGGAAACTTTGCATCTCTCTATGTAGACATGCAAACAGTTTGTGTCATGCACAGTGTTTGAAAAGGTGTCCAGGAGACATTTTATTTCCAGGTGAAGTGGGAGGCATTAATGTCCTATGCAGACTGCTCTTGGGACTGATTCCCTATCCCTGTGTGCTTTGTCCCAACACCTGAGTTCAGTCGAGGTGTTCTGGAACCCAGGGGACCCCAGGTTATACAGAAGTGGACTCCAGAGGGCTGGTGTAGACAGTGTTGTAAGTCACAAACATCTCCCAACATTGACTGGGTTTGCTGAAGGAACTAATTAAATAATGATAATAAGTGGAAAACAGTGATGTCAGATGGGTAAACAGTGACCCTGGCTGATGAGTTGATGGGGAAGGAAGAAAACAACGGAAGAGAATCTAATTGTAGCTGATGAAGGATGAGCCTTTTATATCTAATGTAGATTAATAGAGTAATTTTTATTAAGTGTCTAATTCTGTGCTGAGTGCCACAGGATTTGATTTATGTAGAGACTTTTCTTTAAAGATTCCTTCATAGGAGTAATCTGTTTTATTTCTGGGTAACTAATTGAAAATAAACAATATGCAGTGAAACACAGTCGGCCTTCTGTGTCCATGGGTTCTGCATCCGTGGATTCAACCCAACCTCGGATCAAACATTCAAAAACAATAACTCTGTCTGTACTGAACATCTACAGACTTTTTTTCCTTGTTGTTATTCACTAAGCAACACAGCATAACAACTATTTACATAGCGTTTACAGTGTATTAGGTTATTATAAGTAACCCAGAGAGGATTTACAGTATTTTAGGAGGGCTCACGTAGTTATATGCAAAGACCATGTTACGTTAGGGCTTCAGTATCCACGATTTTTATCCTGGGAAAGAGAAACCAATTCCCATGGATACAGAGGGATGACTGTATTCTCTCTGGGGTTCCTGTCTGTCTATTCAAAGTTGCCAAAATGCCAAGAAAATAGGAGTCCGAGGCAAGAGGAAGGGATGGTGTCAGGCGCTAGTGCGCTGTTGGGACGCTCTTGTGCCTTCCTCCCTGGGATTGCCCTGTTGGAATCTTCTCTAGCGTTTCCTCCTGGGGAAATCGCCATGTGTTAATGGCAGACTGGTGCTTTCTTGGTTTACCTCAGCTATAATTTTGCTTGATAACATTCAGGATATTGGTAGATGTTTCCTCAGATGCAAAGAATAGTGTCCAGTAATTTAGGGGCTTGATTTCTGATAGACAAAGTTAGGGTAAATTATGGCAAAAATGAGCAGTCATGGGAACTTCATGGTTGAAGCTTTAAAGATAATTAAAGGTGGATTTTTCTTACTTTGGGGAAAGTGGTACAGAACTGGCTTCTAAACTTTATTCCCACTGGTAATTTTTACCTTTGGCAAGCAATTTGTAGAATATGTACAGTAAGGTTTTCTTCATAATTAAAAGACCTGAGGATTATATAAGTTATGGAAAAAGGACTAGAAAAGACTATAAAAGGGCCAGCCCAGTGGTGCACTGCTACAGTGCGCCGCTTGGGAGCGTGGCGGCCCTCCCGCTGAGGGTTCGGATCCCA
>NW_007730624.1:65011-71592 GCF_000696425.1 Galeopterus variegatus
CACGAAAAATGACAAAAAGGAAAAAAAAAAAAGAAAAGACTATAAAAAATTGATGAGATATTACTTCTGAGAAAGAAACTGGGGTTGGAATCTATAAAGGGTCCATTGGCTTACATCTTTTGAATTGTTCCTAATATAAATGTACGTTAAATATTAAGATAAAAGCTAAAAGTATCCAAAGACAACTTTTAGAGCATGTAGGCTTTTGTTTCAAACTTCTCTCAGGGGAAAAAAGTCAGGATATATATATATATATATATATATATATATGTTTATATAATTTTGAGATAAAAATCATTATTTTATTAAAAAATATTGCTTTAAGAGTCCTTGAGCATATATATAGTATTTTTCTAAAAATAAATACTTAAGGAAAACACCAGTTATTAGTAATTTATCAGTGGTAATAAAAATTTTGTTTTCCTTTTAAGATGGTATATATTTATGGGGTAGTTTTTGTTTTCAAAGTCTTATCTCGGTTTATATAACCACGTAATTTTTGAAAATGAAATGATATATACATTTATTTTCAGTGGGAAAGAGGTATAAATAAGTCTATGTAAGGAACAGTTAAAAAACTGAAGCAGGTGCCATATAACTAATAGTCGTGAAGACCGTTTTGTGTTTGCTTGTCACATTTACATCAGTTTTGCTTTCCTTTTTTTTTTAATGTGACATTAAAAAAAAATCCCTCGTAGGTAGTCTTTCTAATAGAGATTTAGTGGGAACACAGATAATGGCAGAATGATTGTAGCTTTTTTTTTTTAATGTGACATTAAAAAAAATCCCTCGTAGGTAGTCTTTCTAATAGAGATTTAGTGGGAACACAGATAATGGCAGAATGATTGTAGCTTTCACAAGTGTAATTAACTTCTTGTGAAGTACAGTTCTTCGGGACACATCTTGAAATAGAATAACTATTTCCAGATTTGGATTCTTTCCCCCGCCTTTATAATTCAATTCCTTCCACTTCTGTGCTGTTGCTTAGTGATTCCTCTAAAATGACTTCCAAAACTTCAAGTTTGTTTCTTGTCTCTTCTTTTTCAGCCATTTCTTTTCAACAGACTACTCATAAGCATTTTTAAAATTGCTGCAAGATTTGACCCCATGTCCTCAGTGATGCGTATCCGTTATTTGAGATATCAAACACACAGCTGTTGTCCCTGTGGTCCATAGAAAAAGGGGATAATTAATTGTCTGGGGATAAGAGAGGTGGAAGAACACAAATGTAGCTACTGTCAGTCTGGTGATTCTTGCGACTAGTCTTTTTCCTCACCCTTTTCATTCTGCCAGGGGAAAAAAAATCATTCGTGGATGTTGCTGACATTTCTGTGTATGTTTTTGAATGCCTTAGGAATTATTTGACTTTTCCTTTGTGATAGTCTAATCCTAAGTATATGTTTGCCCTAATCTATTTTTTACTAGCCAAGAGACAAATACATTTAGTTTTCTTCCATTCGATAAAAACAGTTGTTTGAGAAAAGGAAGACTCAATCTGACCCATTTCTGTTCTTTTCTAGCACATTCTAATTATGTTGCAAAAATAACGACAACAAAGCAATTTAGAGAAATCCAGGAGGAAATGAACCTGTTGAATTGGAGACTGTATATCTCTCTCACTGATCTTCTGTTTAACAGAATGGTCAGAGCATATTAAAGAAACAAATTTTCTGTCCCCAAGTTAGAAGACACGACCAAAGGTAGGGGTGAGAAGCCCAGCTGCTAAACACCACAGAGAATGCACACACTGGGTCCTCCAGAAGTATTTGTCAAATTGAAAAAAATGATTGTGAAAACTCAAGGAAAAAGATTTTTCTGGAGGAGTTCCATGGATCATTTGTTATATGGCGATATTGCAAATTGGCTGGAATGTGAGTAATACAATTGTATGTTTCTTTGAAACTATTACAGATTCGATCTGGTTGAGTCATATTTGTAAGGTTTATGGTACTTATGTTCTGATGGTTGCATGGCATCAGTAGACGGTAGACAGGCAACAAACACGTTATTAGAACCATTTAAATTTTAATTATCATCATTTGTACAACGAATGCCACCGTGTTTGTTCCATAGGCTGGTCTGTCAGGCTGGGGACTAAATAAAGTTGAACTGATGAGGAACCCAACAGAATATTTAATCATAAGATTTCTTGAACAAATGAGACAGTTAAAAACAAACTAGAAAATTTCAGTATATTTTAGAGAACTTTCTAGCTCTTCAAGGTCACCTACCTAGGACTTAAAAGGCTCTGGTCAAAGGCAAAGGCCAGAGGTGATTAGAGGGACTGTCTTGATCTGTGAAGACAACCTAGCGTTTTTCTCCATGCTTTTTTATGGCCTAATGAAGACTGGATTGTTCACTCTTTGAATCTCCCTTTTCTAAGGACTTTCTAAGTATCAGTGTGGGATGGGGGAACATTGTTTAACACCGAATAGGTGTTTGGCAAATTCAATTGAAATTTCAAAAATTCTTATGCACAAAAGATATTTAAAGAAACAAGTTTTGTGGGCAGAGCCCATTCCCTGTAACCATAACTTTGACTCACCAGGAGCTGGGTTTCTGAGGCAACCACTGCCTTTTTCTAACTGTGGCCACCTGCTTGTATATTCCCTGCAATCCACAGGAGAAAGGAAGCCATGAGAGGGATGAAGCAGATAACATGCTAGATGGGGCAGCAGGAGCTCATCTGGCTCAGAGTTGTGTCTAATCCAGTGTATGGATTTGGCTCTTTTTCATGTGAAAGTATTTTAGCAAGTTTTAGGGCTTTCTGCAACTTCCATTTCAGTGAAGTCTCTTAAGGTGGCCTCAGCTCATATTCCAGAAGTGGAGGCATTGGTGACGCCATTAGGCCTTCTTGATGCAGTGAGTCTGGGAAAAATGACTCATCCGTACACTCTTTTTGAGAATTTAAGTGACAAATGACATATTCAGGTAATTGCTAAAATGCAGTACTAGAGATAAGATTATCTGGAGGGGGGAGATTGCCGGCCTCTCTGCCCTCATTAGCTGGTGCTTACCTGGTGCCTGCAGTTTGCAGGATGCTACAGTTCTCTGCAAATCATTGTGGTCCTATAGCTTTGTGGTTCCTTGCTCTGGTTGACTAGTTTTCTGTAAAGAATGCCTGTGTAAATCAGTCCCTCTGTTTAATTTCTACAGTCTTTCTATTTACGTTGAATAAATGTTATTTTTCCTGGAAGAAGTGAGAAAGCATATTCAAGCCACAGCTTAAGACCATCCTTTGTAAATTGTGAGACCTTCCTGTGCGTGTGTGGTGGGGGTGGGTGCAGGAGATATAGAGATGGCGGTTCCCAGTGTTTTCTACCCAGACACAGTTTAAAATTATAGAACAATTTTAGAAAAAGAATGCCATTTCTGTGAAGTGAGTACCTGCTTTTTAAGGCCACATTAAGCATGAATTCACAATTGGAACTATAAAACTTTTCATTTCAAAGCTGCCTAATCAGCCCTATGTTCTTTTGAACTGTGAGTGGTCTTCTTAAGTAGATTACTTAATTTTTTAAAAAAAAATATGACTTTGAATTTTTTTTTCTGCTTCATTAGATCTTTTTATAATCTGCCCGAAGAATTATTTAATAATGCACTTAATAATGAGATTGTGTCTTCAAAGTTCACACTGTTCTTGCAAGGCTTTATGATATTAGACTATATTTAAGGAAGCATTAGGAAAAGGAATAATTTGGGAGGAATACATACTTGAGTCAAATTTTTAGCTTTGTTATTTCAATAATTATTTAATTCTGATTTTTTTTCTCTAAAAAGTTGCTTTCATTTTCATCATTTAATTAATGCTACATTAAAATTTTACAACTGAAATGCTTATTTTGTGGTATGAGTGATGCAAAACTTCTGCCAAGCACTTATGTCTGTAATTGTTTAAAGCAGGGTTTCTCAACCCCGCACTATTGACATTTTGGGCCAGATAAGCCTTCATTTTAGGGGCCTGTCCTGTGCATTGTAGGCTGTTTAGCAGCATTCACATCTACCCACTAGATGACAGCAGAATGCCCTACCCCCCCACCTTGTGACAATCAAAATGTCTCCAGAAACTGTCCAATGTCCTGTAGGGGGCAAAATCACCCCTCGTTGAGAGCCACTAATTTAAAGTCTACATTCTTTCTTCCCAATAACAGAAAGGGACTCCTTATCTTAGAAAAAGAGGGTGAAGGGCCGGCCCCGTGGTGCACTCGGGAGAGTGCGGCGCTGGGAGCACAGCGACACTCCCGCCGCGGGTTCGGATCCTATATGGGAGTGGCCTGTGCGCTCACTGGCTGAGCGTGGTGCGACACCGCACCAAGGGTTATGATCCCCTTACCGGTCATGAAAAAAACAAAAAAAAAAAAGAGAAAAAGAAAAAGAGGGTGAAAATAGAAGCTGTGTTTGGCCCAAAAATATCTGTGAAAATCTAACTGGAAACATTATATTGTAGGTCAATGTCCTAGGTTAAGTAAATCTCAGAATCAAAGGCAGGCTAAGTGTTGAAATAATGCAACAGACAATAAATTATTTATTTCTATATAAACATTTCTGGGTCAAGACTGATATAGACCGAAGTACTACATGGAGTTTCATCTAGAAAAAGCTAGTGGCTCAATTTTAAACCACTAAATGAAACCAACACATCGGATTCAAATGCTATTGACCTTGATGACTATTTCCTGAGTATTTATAATATCCTTGACCTGCGTAAGAGAACCCAAGGTAGACTAGAAGCTTCTTGTGTAGTTCCTAATTCCTATATTCTGCTGTTTTGACATTAATGGATACTTTCATCTCGGTTGTTCCTCTACCTTGATCTTCCGTGATGTCGTCTTCTCTTGGTCTTTCATGCTGCTTCTGTGTCTCCTCTTTCTCCCTTCCCTTCCCTCCACCGTACCACCAGAATCCCCCACGGCTAGTCCTGGCCCTCCTTTCTTTCTTCCTTCTTTGTTAACTCTCAATCACCGTAAATACAGGCCCACCATCTCTTTTCTGCTGTTTCCAATCCCCCAAAACTATAGAAACACATTTTTTTCATGACTCTATTTTTGGTAAAACCTGATCCGAGTTGATGCAAGTCTGTTTACTCACCTAATGTGAATATGTACATGTCACTGCAGAGTTATTAATGTGCTTATCATGGGTCACTGCCCAGATGCCATCGATAGCGATAAGTAATGTGTTATATATATACTATGCTATTTTTCTAAAATCTGAAAAATTCAGAATTCCGATACGTTGGGCTCCCCATGCATTGGGTAAGGTATGACTACTTTTATGTGCAGCATCACAGTTCAGTTTTGTATCACCGGCTATTGATGGAGCATTCTTTCAATACCTGAAAGAATTTGTTTAAAATTATGGCAATTCATTTTTCTTTCTTTAGAAAACAATATTCCTGATGGTCCTATTGGTACTGAGTTTTCCAGTCTTTAAAACTTGAGGTTATCTTAACGTCTCCTTGTCTTTACTTACCCTGCCTGTTAAATTCCTAAGGCTGTCTAGATCCTTGTGCATGAGTTTCTTTTCATGTCCTTTATCACTCCCAGTAATTTTAGTTTTGAGCTCCTGTATCAGCTTCCATTTGCACATGGCCATCACATCATTTCCTCTATCCATGACCTTTGTGACTCTGCAGAGTAATATTCTAGGCATTTCCACAACTGCCCTGATGTGGCCTTGTGTCTAGCCATCTAGCAATGGGGGCTTTTCTGCTCCACCGAGACACATAAACTCCTTAATGTAATGTGTCCTGATTCTATGTCCTGGTCCTTTGTTGACTTTCTCTCCCTGATGTAAGTGCCACTTTTCTCAGAATCTATTAAGCCTTTCAGTTTTGTCTTCTCCAAATAGCCTTCTCTTAGTGCAGTAACTACATTTTATAGGAGCGATGCATTCCCAAAGACCGAGTAAAAAATGCAAAATTCACAAAAATCAAGCCTAATTTTTCTTGTAGGAAAAGATTCACATTATAGAAAATTGTATGCATAAAGTGACAATCTTTAAATGTTTTGTATCATTATTTCAAATTCACATAAAATCAGGTCACTTTGGAACTCTACCAAAAGCTAACGTGACTTTGTATTTCCATCAGCACTTAGAAAGTAGATCGTGGTGTCTTACCAGCCACTAGTCCCAGTACTCAGATAGCTCATCTCTCTGAACACCCTGAAAATGTTTCAGTATAAACAACTTCTAAGCCGCTTTTAGTTATAATTTGATAAAATAGCATGGTTTTCTTGTGGATGAGATGGAAGAATAGTGGAGGATTTCTACTCAGTTGAAGAACTCTAACAAAATTGTAGAGAGATAGTAAGAATAAGATCTCATGTTCTATATGGTAACATAGGGAGACTACGGTCAACAACAAATTACTGTATAACTTCAAGTAGCTAGTCGAAAGGATGTTGAATGTTCTCAACACAAAGAGGTGACAAATGTTTGAGGTGATGGATGTACTAAATACTCTGATGTGTTCATTGCACACTGTATGAATGTGCCCAAATATCACATTGTACTCCATAAATATATACAATTATTATGGGTCAATTAAGAGAAAAATAAATTAAAAAGAAAAAAAAAAA
>NW_007730624.1:71933-88332 GCF_000696425.1 Galeopterus variegatus
GTGTTGCACCCGCACCTCGCTCAGCCAGTGAGCGGGAACCGGTCTGTATGTGGGATCCGAACCCTCGGCAGGAGCGCCGCTGCGCTCCCAAGCGGCACACTGCAGCAGTGCGCCACCGGGCCGGCCCCAAGTTTTCCATTTATGTCCCCAAGATCAGTTATGTAGGTATTGCCTAGAGCAATAGCTTGACATTATGAATTCATGGGAAATGATGTGGATTTTGGTAATCAGAATGAGCCAACCATGTATTAGGATTTAAGGCAAACACAGAACAGGGACCTGGGTAGCAAGTTTTGTGACCCTTGAGAGGTGGCTATCTCACTGCATTCCTCCAAGGGATAGTTTGTTTGTTATGTTGACTGCATCCGGCCCACCTACTTTCTTACCATTGTGTCTTGTTCATGCCTTATAATAGCAATTTTGTTTATATTGTTTTTTTTCTATTTGAGTCTTTCGTGTTAATAGACTTTTAGCTGCCTGAGACCAAGGACTGTCTGTTCATCTCTGCTATCTTCAGCATTAGCAGAGTACTTGGTATTTAATACCCTCTTCATAAACAATTACCAGATATCCTCAGTGACTCATTTCCACTGGGACATTGGCCCATTGGACATCGAGGGGAGGGCAAGTAGATTGCTGAGAACTTTTTAATCCAAGTGACATTAGGAATAGTTGAAGGAACTGGGATTGTTTAGGCTGGACATAATTATGTTTGCACAATATGTTACCATTTTGGGAACACAGCATGAGATACAGAAAGGAAATAAAACATAATGGTGAAGAGTTAAGAATGGTGTCACCTTGGGCATATCTTGGTGGATCCACTTGTAAAATGAGGTGGAACAGAGTGGTCACCTCACTGGTTGAGAAGCACTTGGCAAGGTGCTAATACTAAGCGTTCAGTAAGTGGCACCACTGTTTCTGCCTGTATTTCGTCCTCCTCTCTTTCTCTTCCCCCTTCTCCTCTCCAACCTTCCACAGGGGTCCTTAATTTTATCTGTTTATAGATAAGGTTAGAAGGATTAAGTGATTTTTTTGATATTTCTTGAAAGAATGTAAAAGAAGGAAGTGTAGGTCTTGGTTTGTTATTCTTTCTTGGGTAGGATGACCATCTCAGACATGGGAGAAAGCACCGATAAGGTTAGAAGGATTAAGTGATTTTTTTGATATTTCTTGAAAGAATGTAAAAGAAGGAACTGTAGGTCTTGGTTTGTTATTCTTTCTTGGGTAGGATGACCGTCTCAGACATGGGAGAAAGCACCACATAGAAGATGGAGGCAAACTTAGTCTGTGCTTTCAGAGGGCAGAGCCTGCACTAATAGGTAGATGTTGTTTACTCAGAGTTCAGGGCAGCAGGTGCAATTGGAACTTCTAACTATTGAAGCTGCTCTTAGGGTCAGAAACTCCCTGTTGTTAGGAAAGTGTTCATGCCTATACTGGGGAAGCAGAATAACAGCCCAGAGAACTGAACTAGATGCTTCTAAGTCCCTTCTAAATTTGCAACTATACTAAATTTAAAATTATACTATTCTATTTATGGTAAAATTAAAATTATACTATTCTCTCCTTCCCTAGTATCTGGAATGGCACTGTGCAGATCCTAAGGAGTCAACAAATCATTGAATTAATATAATTTCACTACTCATACAAGAGCTGGGGTGGTTTTATATCCTACCAGGGAGAACAAGGTTTGAAAAGTTGTTCTGTTAAAATATGCAGAGGGAGAGTTCTCAGGAGTAATTGGCATGGCTCACAGTAGCAGAGATGGAAGGAGAATGCAAGTGCAATCAGCTCCAGGAATTCAGCAAACGACTGCTTGCATTAATTATCAGGTTATTTTTGAGAATTGTTCAGTCAGTGGTATTCAGGAACT
Organism: Galeopterus variegatus; assembly: GCF_000696425.1. NCBI lineage: Eukaryota > Metazoa > Chordata > Mammalia > Dermoptera > Cynocephalidae > Galeopterus > Galeopterus variegatus. Next base: position 73,807 of record NW_007730624.1, read on the forward strand.
GGTTTCATTAAATAGGGAAGACTAGGGAAATAAAGATGATATTTGAAAATAAGGTTCATGATAATTGTGAATGTGCCCATAAAATCCTAGTGTAAGGTCCACCTATTCCGAGGAGACAAGAGAAATAATATGCATCTTTTACATTATCAACACACTGAATAGGTAACCTTACTTCATTCAGCTTTTCTTTGTGTAAATTTTTATATCTAATTTTATCATCGTTAAACATTTTGTTTTTCTATGCAACGATTTCTGTCCATTCTGTGTATTCTTAAGAAAGAAAGTCATCTTGTGGATTTAAACAAGCGAGATGAGGATATTTTGGAAGGGAGGGGTGAGAAGACAACACCAGCATATATTTAGTGCCTACCCCGTGGTTACGCTGTTCTCCATACAATCTCCTTTCATTCTTATTCATTCCATCCACATTTTACAGATAGGGATTTGAGGCTCCTAGGTTAAATAACTCACCCAAGCTTCTGCAGTAAAGAAGTACTGATCTATCTTAGGAGGCAAGACAATAGAGAGAAATTTTTCATAGAAATGGTTCATTCAATTCGTTCACTTGCCTTTGTAAAATTGTTTGAGAGCTCTAAGTTATAAAGCAGTTGGTGGCATATGACATAGTCTCAGTTTCCCAACATACTCAGATATAGCTGATAAGTAATAGTTACTTTTTTTATTGGTTTTATCCTCATTCATGTTTTTCCCTCACTCTGTGCTCCCATTCATGACCCCTCATAGGAGAAAAATGTGTTATTTAGGAAACTATGGTAATAGTGTATCAGGAGTAATGGAAATGAGCCTGGCAAGTATATCAAATTGTTTTATACAGGAGTGAAGTCAGTAGAGTTTTGTTTGTGATCTGGAAGGAATTTGTACCTTGCAAATGATTCTAAAAATATTCTCCATCTTTAAAATCCATCTATTTTTTTAACACACAAATCTTTGATGCTATCCCTTATTTGAATCCTAAAAATGTATTTGCCACCTTTCTTCAGAAACATGCTGAGGTCAGGAAGATAATAGGGCATACTTTAAAAATTAGGGTGTTTTTTTTCCTTAAACATTTAAAAAATAAATATTTGTACCACGTCCCTGGCAAGAATTCAGTAGCAATGGTGACAGTAGAGTTACCTTCTGTGTCTAATGTTGCCTTTAGAATGGCTTTGTTTGAGAGTTTTATAAATTGGGCTTTCTGGTTTCCTTGGAAACCCAGTTGTCGACATTGGTTGCTAAGGAGCAGCCTTTGCTTCACAAAGCATAAGGAGCTGCGAGTCTGCTGCCGAGTGACTTCATTCTTGGCAGTGACAGGGAGTGGGAATCTTAGGACTCGTGCAAGTGAGCCTCCATCTTGATTTTCAGCCTGAAGGATTCCTGTGGATTTTCCTGACCTTGATTCTCCTGATAGTTACCAAAGCTATAGGTGCCTGTAGGAACAAAAATTGTGTAGCATTTCAGAGCATCTGAGTTCTCATCTCTGTTTCATCAGTCATTTGGTGTCAGTGACTTATTCAACAAAAGAGAATATATTGCTGCAATTATAAGATCCCAAAATAAGCTGTACTCTCGTCTTTCTTAAATTTAGCAGTGGGCAATAACAGAAGGAAGCTATCAGTTGTTCGACTTTGCAAATCAGTGTGGCAGCATAATGCTGATGTTGTACTGTGTCTCATCTATATTTTCTAATAGTCCAGTTTGAAGAACTAGAGATTATAGTGCAGGTATCTGTGCCACACCAAATGGTCATCCAATCAAAACAAAAAACTGTAACCAACCTTTTCTGCACTGACATACAACAGATATCATAGTCCTTAAAGAAATACATTCCTAGCTTGGGTTATACATATTTTGGGCTATGACTTTATAAGCTCCTATAGGCACGGTACTTCAAGGGCAGATCTGCCGGTCACTATGGTGCCTGTCTATTTCATGGGTGTGTTTTGCACAAGGAAGTCAGTGATGCACTAATCTTTGAGGTCAGAGGTAGCAAGACTCTCAATTTCAAAATAGGTGCTAAGGACAAGCGCAGGCTCCATTTCCACAGCTCTAGTGTGAGCGAGACAGAGCCATCCTCTTGGACTGTCTGGTCTGCAGGGCTGATTTGTGTTGTGGTAAGTAGTGATGGAATTAAACCCTGACTGAGCACCGCTCATTCTTTCGCTTGTTTTGGATGATAGCATTCTGTAAATTCGTCATATTATATTGATTATCTATTGGATATCTTCAAATAAGGCTTTTACAGATGGTTTATATTTGTGAGCCCAGATAGCTACGTGAGGCTCCTTTTCCTCCTTGGGTAGGTTAGTTACTCTCTCTGAGCCTTGTGCTCATAATCTATAGAATTGGGCAAATAAAAACACCTCATATGGTTGTTATAGGACTGAGATAACATATGTGAGGTATTTAGTTAGGTATCTAGGCCATAAGAAGTTCTTAAAAATAGTATGTTTTGCAGAGAAGGCACATCTCTAAAGATGGATTAGTGGTTGCCGAGAGCAGGAGGTAGGAGCAGAGAATGACTGCAGACAGGCTCGAGGATTCTTTCTGGGGTGTTGAAAGTCATCTAGAACTGACTTGTGGTGATGGTTGTCCACTGTCTAGATTTACTAAAAATCATTGAATTGTGCAATAAAAATGGGTGATTTTTATACTATATAAATTATATCTTCACGAAGCTGTTTTACAGACCTATAGTTACTAGAGGTGGAAAAGGGGGTGGGGGAGAGGAGATAGGGAGCAATTGGGTAAGGAACACAAAAAGAAATTATGACTTGTAATGATGAACATGCTATATCTTCACGAAGCTGTTTTACAGACCTATAGTTACTAGAGGTGGAAAAGGGGGTGGGGGGAGGAGATAGGGAGCAATTGGGTAAGGAACACAAAAAGAAATTATGACTTGTAATGATGAACATGGCAGCCTGAGTGAACACAAGGATCAAGATGGCACAGATAAGATGAGCACTGAAATTTGGCAATCACATCTAGAGGTCACCAGTGGTCTTAACAAGAGCAGCAGTGGTGGAAAGATGAGGCCAAGCCTGATATAGGTGAGCGGAGGAGGTTTAGGGGAAAAGGAGGGGAGAAATTGGAACAAGCATAGACAAATCTTTTGGGAAGAAATGGAGAGGAAGCCGGTGAAGAAAGTAGTACAATAAGGATGGCTTTAACTTTATACTTGAATCTAAAAACATTGAGAATTTGGTCTATATGGAGGAATTTAGATTTTACCTTCTTTGTTATGCCTATCTTGATCAACACATATTCACTGGGGTATTTTTTTCCATTTCGATTTGTAAGCTGTCAGTTTCTATGACAAAGTTCAAGTTTTGCTGTATGTGGATTAATTAATGTAAAAATTTCCCCATTAACTAAATGTAATACAGTCTGGTGGTGAGAACCACACACTTTATGTCATTCAGACCGGGGTTGGAGTCTCTCTTCTCTTTCTTAGTCGTGTGAACTGGGTAAATTCTTCAGTCTTTCATAGCCTTGATTTCCTCATCAGTGAATTTTGGATGGTAGCATTCTTGCCTTTTAGAGTTGTTATGAGACTTAAATGAAATAATTCAGTTAAAGCATTTGGTTCAGCATCTAACATCCACATAACCTTCCCAGTAAAGATTAACTGTTGTTATAGCTGTTAACTTATAGTAAAAAAGCACAGGATTTGGAATTAGCCATACTTGTGTTTCTACAGCATTCCATCATCTCCCACTACCTGAACATGTTACTTAATATTGCTGAATTTGTTTTCTCATATCTGAAATGGGAATAATAATACTTAACAGAAAGAGGATTAAATGAGATATTTATAAAATCATATTGTATCCTGTAAAATGCCATACAAATATTTATTTCATTTATTGAGAATGAGATAGTATTTTATATATTTTAGGTCTCTTCTGAGATATTTATAAAATCATATTGTATCCTGTAAAATGCCATACAAATATTTATTTCATTTACTGAGAATGAGATAGTATTTTATATATTTTAGGTCTCTTCCACTAGATTTATATATTAAGAAAGAAGAAATCTTAATATACTTTTGCAGTTTTAAATATTTAATTTCATGGGAAGTTTGAGTTCCAAATAGGATGAAGCAATCCAGTGGCAGTGTAAGAAGATACGTTAACATTATTTTTGGTAAAAAGTTTTGAAGTGTTAGAATGCCATAAGTAGAAGAATAGAAATGTGTACTCTATTACACATATATGCAATTATATTAAAAAATGTTTCCATATAGACAGGCTCATTTTGCTCCAAGTGAACTAGCTTACTTGTGGTCAAGCAGTTGACTTTCATCTTTCTGCCAGAACACTATGTCCCTTAGGTCTCTTTATAGAGATGGAGAAAAATGATATATAACAGCTGGTAAAAATCAAAGATGAAGGAGAATGAAGTCAGCCAATCATCTAAGAAACCTTCCAAGTAAGAATAACCTAATGGGGAAAAAATGAAGTTAGTGCAGCCCGTACGCTAAAAGTCTAGCCTCACCTCATACAAATGCACTAACTAAAAACTAAGGTGGCTTGGATCACTTTTGAGCCCTCTTGTTCTTCCTTGAAGGATGTTGAACAGCTAATATTAGTGTTGTTACTACTAGTTTACATTTATAGAGTATTCAGGCCTTTTCAAAATACTTTTCTGGACTTTGTTGCTGATAATTCTCAGAACCACCCAGGAGAATAAGTTTTGAAATTACGTCTGTCTTAAAAAGAAACAAACTGGTTTTTTGGAAGATTATATTATTGCCTATGGGTCAGAACTGGGACTAAAGCCAATTCAGAAAGTGGTTAGGCTAAAAAAAAATTTTTTTTTAACCTTTTCAGGCATTAAGAAACAAATGTGAATAGTCACACTCTGAGCTTCCTTGAAACTTGAGGATTTTATTTTGTTAATAATACAACCCTCTTGAACCAAAATTCACTTCTAACCGTACTCTTTTTTCATCAGACATAAAGCTGGACCTCAAAGAATTCTTTGTTGATTAGCTGATTGCAGTAAAGAAAGGCATTCTGTTGGAGCACATGTGAAATTAAAATTAATTACTGCTGATATTCTTTCTCTGCAGTTATTTTAAAGGAATAACGCTAAATTTTGGCACTAAAATTCTTAGCTTATATGCACTGCAGATTACTAGGGAGCATACCTAACAAGTTAAATACTGTAACTGCTCTGAGAGTGATAGGAAGGGAACATCCAAATGAGATAGCAACACAAAAATAAAGGTTGAAACTGTGACACAGCCTGAGTGAACACAAGGATCAAGGTGGAAAGGGGCATTTCACTGTGCAAAGAGGAGTCGAATTTGGTGGGTGGAGAGGATGGGAAAGGGCATTTCAGGGGAAGCTTTTTGCCTCCAAGTGACATGATAGGTGGAGCCTTGGGGTAAAAACCCAAATCCATCTCAACAAATTTGGTAGTGTTCTCACTGAAGAAAAACCACTGAATCGTGGCATATTCTTGGTTTCTTCATTTCTTATCTTTTGTCTGTTGCATGTTGGCAAAGTTATTTCGTGTAATTAAACTTGATTTAGTATTATTTGGATTCAGGAAGATAATTGTATTTTTAAAGAATAAATATCAACTTGAAGCTTTTTCTCCACTTCGACAGAGTTCAAGATAATATTTATCAAGCATTATTTTCTGGACTCTACTTTTCCAACAAAGCTTTGTGCTTAGTTTCTTTCTCCATCAATGCTCAAGCCTACTGTGCTTCAATTTCTTCTTCTGACAAGTGGAAATTAATGCTAGAGATCTCATGGGATTGTTAAGATTAAATTACTATAATGTAATGTGAAAACTGTGTATACCGAAAGATGCTTTAGACTACACTAAAGTGATATTATATTATTAAATGCAAGACTATAATTTTTATATGGCTTCTATATTTGGAAATAGTAACATAAATTTTATTATTATTTTTTCTTTGTCTTGGCTTATCTTCACAGTATCTTGGAGTTTTTAGTTTATCCAAACTAGTTTAGTGTGTTTTGAAAGACCATGTACTCCATAGCACTCATCACTCATGTTCTTGAAAAGAGGATTTGAAATGTCCTGCCTGTTTTGAAACTAGTAAAATGAATTATGGATTTTTCCCCCTGCATTTTTCAAAAAACATTCTAGAACTTTTTTGTAGAGAGCACATTTACTTTGAATTATTGTGTCTCAGGCCCTATTGAGTCTTAGGACATGAGAGGTTATCTTAAAGCTGTCTTTGTTGATCAAGTTAACTAATTATTAAATATTTTTTTTGATAGAAGAATTATGAAAATGTGTATGAAAGACTATGCTCTATGAAGATTCAGACAAAGAAAAGCTTAAGGGTAGAATAAAAAAACTAAGGACTTAATTTTTGGCCTGTAAAAGCTAAATCATACAAGTTTTGCATAGAAGTCATCCAAAGCTGAGTTTAAGATTTATTTAGAGAGGCTTGTATTCACGGAATACCAAGCAGTTCTTTTTATTGTGGCTTTGTGTAAAGAGTTTAGGATTGATTTACGTGGCGTCTTATTTATAACTTGAGACCAAGACAGTGTAGTCAGCCAAAACTATGTACAGTGTCTAAAGCATTTTAACTAGACACAGAGAAATTTATCTTTGTTGCCCAGCACGAAATCAGCCAGGTCATTTACTGCCAGAATAATAGGAACAGTATGCTTTTATAGGCTTAGAGAATTTGGCTCTGTTTTTAAATAACCATAAATCTTCAAGAATCACAATATAAAATGCTAGAATTCCAAGATGGTATTGTATATTTTTTAAATGTTCATAATTATGTTCTTCTCAATACTTATTTTTTTTTCTTTCTGCACTTTAAACATGTGAACACTTTTATATATGTAGGTTGTTTTCTTTTGCTCCTCAATATCTAGACTAGTAACTTTGTTTTTCTCCTAAAGCAGATGTCCTGTACCCCTACAAAAACATCTGGCTGAACTCATAACAGATTTGTTTTCTTTGGCAGGGACACTCTTCACATTTAGTGATTTTGGAGGGGTAGCAGGGAATGCTCCATGTGTATCATCTTCTAGGACAGAAGGGATAACCTAGAGAAGCAGATTGGAAACCTAACAGAAAGACAGAGCCCTGGCATTTCAGTTGTGCTGTGGCTCCCCTCAGGGTGATGGAGCTGTGGTATGGTACCAGGATCCACGCTCCTCAAGCCTGTTTGGAGCCTTAATTTCTGAATTATGATACAAAAGAAAAGAAAAAAAAAAAAAAAAAAAAAAAAAACCCTGTTAGTGCAAGTTCTTCCCAGATCTCCCACTCTATAATAGAAGAGGATGTACATGCCAGATTTCTTTGGGCCATGCCAAGTTCATTATAGCACCTCTAGATGGATGAAAACTAGGGAGAGGAATGTACTAGTGGTTACTGCAAAGGCTCGTACAGTATCTTGGTTCTTACTGTGACAAGATCTGTTGGGAAGGTGGTGTCATTTAGACTCATTTTACAGCCTAAGAAAGTAGTGTCATTCCCAGTGATTAACAAGGCAGCTATACCCCATGGCTTCTAATAATTCCGGTGCATTCCGTTCAAGACAGCTCTCATGGAAAGAACTCCAACCGAGGAAGGGAAGCCCTGCGTTGATTTCTGGCCTCTCTCTTCCTTGCTGCCTCCATGTGGGAAGTGACTTGACCTTTCTAACCCTCGGGTGTCTGATCTGAGAGGAATGTCGCATGCTCAACACTCTCCAGGCGGTCATTTGAGGTGCAGATGATACCGTGTATATTGTAGCCCGTAGCAAATTGTAAAATGCTGTTAAAGTTAGAGTTTTTGTTGTTATTCTAGTATCTGTGACTTGTATTTCTTATTGTGGTTTTTTTTTCTGGGCAAGTATAGCATTTGACACAAAGAGGAGAGTAAAACCAGCCAAATCACACACCTCCCAGCTTTACCATTGCTATTAGCATTTCCATGTATTTGTATGTAAATAATTAAGAATGTACATAGATGTCCTACTAAACACTCAATTTGGTATCCTCTGTTCTTTTTCTGTAGTATAATGGCATAAGTACTTTTCCATTTTACGATGTAATTTGAATGATTAATTATTGGTTATTTAGATTTCTGCAAAATTTTAAAACAATGTGTCAAATTGTGCAAATGAGCCTTTACTCTGCCTATTTATCTTAAGTCTTAGAGAGAGATTCTCAGAAGCTGAGGGGCCATGGGTCTCCACATAAGTTATTGTCTGAAAAGTTGTCTTCCCAAACCATTCTTCCATTCCTATTTTCCTTTTATTCTTGTATAGGAAGAATGACACCAATTCCAAGTCACTGGAATCCCAGCTGACATTTACTGAGTGCTTATTCTCTGCCCGGCCCATGTTTAGCAAATAACGTCTCAATTACTCCTCACAACAACCCTATTTGATGGCTGCTATTTTTATCCCTATTTTATAGAGTAGTGAACTGAGGCACACAGAGGTTAAGTAATTACATGAGGTCACACAGTAGACGGTGGAGGTGGATTTAAACTCAGATGATTTCTTTGCAAAGTCCTAGGCATTAGGCGGCACACATAGCTGAGAAGCCGTTCATTAGCCTGCCACGATCTGTATGTTTTCTTCAGCTATAACATTTACAGTCTGTTTAAAGTCAAGAATTCCAGAGAAAGCCTTTTATTCAGAAGAGTGATTGTTTGAAGAGCATTTCTAGTGTTGTTTAGGAATCCAGATGAGCCGTTAGTACTGTTACCCCTCATTTAATCCCAGCTGAGGGCAGGTGAGGAAGTCAAAGGAACTTCATCGCAACCTGTTTCTACTTGAGAATAAAATCCTGATGATAGGAGGTTGGCACCATCATTATGGAATAAATATGAAGGTTTTACACAGAGTTTTCATGTTTAATTACTTTCCTTTTTTTTGTACAATAGCCCCCATTATTCCTTACAAAGAGTAAAGATGAAGTTAACCTTTTCTTCTTTTTTCCCCCCCTTACCTTCTTGTAGACTAACATTAAATGGAACTTTGTTTCATCTGCAGCTAAGTGATATTTGTGTTGAACAAGAGCAAATTTATGATTAACACTTTACTACACATGTCTCCTTGCGGCCACTTGCTCTACCGCAGTATATTCGGTGATGCCTGAATCTTTGCAAGTTTTAAGATTAGTGGCCAAATCCTTTTACCTTAGTTGTTATATCCAGCAAATTGCCTGTAGTCAGAGTCTCATTCATAGCAAGAATGTGATGTATAAATAGTATTCATCAAATACCGTGGGACTCTTCCCAGCGTCCTCTTATACTTACTGTGAGAGCTGTTTATCATACCTTTATTATTTTTCACTTTACCTGATTATTATTGATTAATTATAGTTGTCAAAGAGCCAAAAACTACCCTGCAGGTCCTGTTTAAAAAATATAATAATCTGTTTAATGGGGATTTCTTATAACAACCTCAACTCATCTTTCATTTATTTATGCAATACATATTTTATTGCCTTTGTTTTATGTGCCAAGCTGAGTTCGAGGAAGTAGGTATATGCTAATGGATAAACCCGTTGTTTGAATGCCTTTAAGGAGTTTGAATTCCTAACTAGCTACCCTGAAAGATACACCAGATATTATTGTCCAGTAAGAGAACAATTCTATTTAGCTCTTTTTGTATTTTCTTCAGAAGGGATAGCAATGATCTTTCCTCTAAAGATGAAAAGAAACAAATCCCCTTTTCCTGAACATCTCCCTCATTCTCATCTAGCTAGGGAGTGAGTGCTCTGGCAGGTGTAGTCACTTCTGAAATCCTGAGTACGCCTGTATTCTTCTTAGGCTTCCTTGCCCCCTTCCCAAATGACCTATGCCATACTTTCTCCAAAAATAAGAGTCTCAAAAATAAGGGCCTTGAAGTTACTGAGAAACAAAGTGACTGTGCATATTTTTTCCTTCATATATTTTGAAGATGATCAGGGTCTAACTGAAGCCATGATCTAGCTATCTAACTTCCTTGTGAGGCTGGGAAGTCATTGAGAGGGAGGAAGTCCCAAATCCCCTCTGGTCCTGCAGCTCCTTTTTCTTCCACCGCTTGTAATGTTCCTGGGACTCTTGGAGGGAAGGGGGCTGGACCTAAAGCTCGAGAAGTCATCATCTAGAATTTTCCAAGATATCTAAGAGCCAAATTCAAAGGCACTTTGTAGTATCCTGGTGACATTGGAGGAGGTTTCTGCTAAAAATTAATAATTTTTATCATAGCTTCGATGATGAAAATAATGATTAATATCAAAATCATTTTATTCCCACAGGCACATGGTTCTGTGTTGGCTCCTGGCAGGTTGAATTATAACAGATGTGGGTCCTGTTCTCATAGGCCACTGGCAGCATGTTACAGACAGACAAGCAAAGGACATCAGGTGCAGACATCAGCACACAAGGGCACAAAGACTTGCATCACTTGTGGTCATCTGAGGAAATATACTCATTAAATTTGTAGATAACCATTGGGTCAGGGTTACTGACCTTCACCACAGTGAACATGCTGTCAAACTGGAATATCAGGTTGGAATGATGGCTTGTGTATTCAGTTTTTATTTAAGGTAAATCAAGTCTAGTTCTGGAAGAAGTCTCCATGATTACTCCTGTTTTGGTCAGTTCTCTTTGTTGCTTTTTAATCTGCACCATCAGAGGTTGCATTAACCATGAATCACGATCACCATCATCATCCTCAAAGCTATTATTTAGGTGTCTTTATGTGTTGGGCAGGCACTTTATGTAATTAATTTTCACAAAAGCTCTTCTGCAAGGTGCAGTTATTTACATTTTAAGGATCAATTGACAGGCTTAACTTTTAAAGGGAAATAGTAAATGATAGCTGTGATTCAAAATAGAAAGTGTCCAGACCCAGTATGAATGTCCCTCTCCCTTTATCAGAGACAGGGCTTCCTCACGCTTCCTGTATTGTTCTCCACTTGTTTTGTTTCTGGTTGTGAAACTTGATTGCTCCTCTGGGTTGTTTAGAGATGATCCATTTATTTAATCATTTAGCAATGATTTTACTGGGTTCTCAGCCTTGACGATAGAGCGATAACCAAAACAGTAGGCCCCTTCTCTTGTGATGGCACCTTCTAGTGGATACCAGGCGACATCCACTTGGCCATAGGAAGGCTTGGACAACGGGAGATGATTTAGGATTTTGTTTCTGGTTGTGAAACTTGATTGCTCCTCTGGGTTGTTTAGAGATGATCCATTTATTTCATCATTTAGCAATGATTTTACTGGGTTCTCAGCCTTGACGATAGAGCAATAACCAAAACAGTAGGCCCCTTCTCTTGTGATGGCACCTTCTAGTGGATACCAGGCGACATCCATTTGGCCATAGGAAGGCTTGGACAACGGGAGATGATTTAGGAGTGTCTGAATTTTTCTATGTAGTTCATTGATGAGTGCAGTTCAAAAGCAATTCTGTAATCCTTGGGCCTCTCAGAATTAAGCACAGTGTTTTTTAAACATCAAAGCTGCTGTATAAATAAGTGTGGGTGTTCCCATACAAGAAGGAAATTTTTAAATGACAGGGAGCTCAACTGAAGTGTGCATCACAACCACAACAGAATTGTACCTGACAGAAGCATTCTAAATTTAGACAGGGTTCTCAGAGGGCTGCTTAGTAGATGAAAAGTCTGAAAAAATAGGACTTCTGGGTTTGCAAGGAGTTGTGGTGACTTAAATGGTATTGTATGAAAGATGACACGTCAGTGGTGGATATTGAAATTTACTGTACTGTGATTTAGTGCCAGAGAATCTCAGGCTGCCACTTAGTTTTGAGTGAATGCAAGCTAACTGTGTTAAATATTTGGTTGTTTTGGAATATTGATGTGCTGGGCTCTCTGTCAAGCACTAAATTGAACCGAACTACATCCACACAATGTTCCTTCACTATCTGTTGCAGTGTTTAAACTAAAAATCGTTTCTGCCAGTTTTTCCCAGAATTAAGATTATTCTTATTAAGTGTCATGTGGACTGGTATATTCAGCTAGAATTATTTGTGAATCACTCTTTGGATGGAAGGAGAGACAGTAGCTGAAACAAAAGAATCCGAATGGAAATTTGTGGAGCATTGGGGCTGTGTTTGCTCATAGTGACGGTGCTCTCTCAGACCTCAGAAGTGAAGCCACTTGTATGCTATGAACAACTACCTGCCTAATCTTCTAATTTGAGAAGAGAGAGCAATCATTTGTCTTTAGTTGTTTCTTTATCTTTATTTATTATATATAAAAAAGAGAGATGTGTAGCAGTGTATGCTTTTCTTCTTGAATGTGCTGGAGCTTATTTCAAGATTAGAACTTGCGGTTGGCCATAGATGAGACGCAATTCCAGTTTTCAGTTTAAGAAAGCCAGGGAGGGGCTAGTTGCTCTCTGTTGCTCTTAGTTTGCTATTACTGTGTGCTGGTGATTTCAGTTTCAAGAATTCTCTCCAGCCTCACTGTCTCACAACCCCTCCCTCAATATCCCCACCATGACCACCACCGCATGCATTCTCTTGGTCTCCTGAAAGATCTCTGTGAGCGTACCCTTATCTGGGATCTTGTGTTATGATCAATCCCACATTCTTCCTCCCCCGTGCGGCCTTGTGCAGGCTTAGGCACGTCATTCCTAACCAGATGTTTCATTCATCACAACCGACATACTGATTGCTTCCTCCTCTAGCTGTGGACCATTTCTGCCACTCCTTGCAGTTGCTACATCCTGGGGGTCATTGGGGCATAGAATAAATGCTCTATAGGTCTCCCCACCCATGGTTGTCTGAGTTATGGCTATAGCTGCACAGTTCTTTGATTGGCATCTTATCTTTGCCAGTTTAGTTTACTAATTTTTTCTTGGGGTGGGGAGAGATGTTTGTTGCAATCTAGTTTTTAAGCAGACATCTTTTTATTATCTCATTATTAACTATTTGTTGGTTATTTGGCTGCTCTGTGCACTTGCTGCGTGTAAACTTAAGTATAATGCGAAAGGATTTAAAAAATCTGTGCCANAGCATGCTTTTTGGTCATTGTAGCACCAAGAATGTGAAGTTGATATTTAAAAGGCAGATTACCAGCTGTGGTAGGCTATGAAGGAGTAACCTGGTACAGAGTAGAAGGTAATAAGTGGTTGAATGAATTGTTGATTAATAGGCATTTTATTATATCAAGAAAATGGGATTTGGACATACAAAGAGGATTTTTAAATTAAGCCGTCTTTATTACGGAAAACATTATGTACTAATATAGATATTTCTTCAGCAGTGAGTGCGGTGTTCTGAAAATCAGAAGGGAATAGCTGGGCTAGAACAATATGAGCGAGAGGGGTTTTGTTCTTATTCTAGATACTTATGCAACTGTTTAATCACTACCTGTGGTATTTGGGGTTACAATTACACTGGTAAACCAGTTAGAACCCACTGTTGGCTTTTTCTCCCCACTTTCTGTTGTTCAGCCTTTCCATAGTCTTAGTTAAATCCGTAATCATAGTTAAATCCCTCCAGTAAAGGTAAGTGTTTTCTTTTGCACTCAGATTTCTTTCCCCTGAAGCTGGCAGCCAGCCACTGGGGTCTCATGGAGAAGGCAGTTTCCTGGAGGGGTGAATACCTTAATTTAATTTCCAGGCCCACTGTAATGATTTCACAGAATACTGGCTTACAAGCTGCTTTTGGCTTCTTGGGAGAAAGGTATTATTGAAATGCCAAGTTTCTAACATTAAGATTTCTCTGTGCAGTAATAAAGTGTGTGTTTGTATGACTGTGTGAAGGGGGTATAGGATGAGGAAGTGGAGCAGTTCTATAGGGAATTGGAAGGGAAAAGCTTTTATCCTCATCTGACTGAAAGATTATTTCTGTACACAATGGCATCATCGTGGGGTGGAGCCCCTAATGTTATTTATCTCTCATCAGCAGACGAAGCTGTATGACCATCCACCATGATGGATGGAATTTAATGATGGGCTTTGCAAAGCATGATTTGCCATTTAATTTGAAAAGATCATTCCAACAGTCTAAACCCATAGAGTAGTCTTCCTTCCGTAAAGATAGAATTTGGGAGGTAGAAAAAAATTTTTAAAAAATATTGGAATTGTGGTGCCAGTAGAGCGATCTAGTAGATTTTCTGATCATTAATAACCTATTCCTGAGAAAAATAAGAGAGACCAGACCTCATTTCTGATCTATCCAGGGAGCTCCAGCCCTATATCTTTGATCGACTGAATTATACGAGTATGTTGGCCTGGAGGTCCGATTCAACATAAGTAAAATCAGATATTCAGTCGAGTTCTCTCAGTGGCCTTCCCTAGCAATAGGGCTCTTATCTTCTAAGCCTTAAATCCTTGAAATGACTTTTGCTATTTCTTTCTCTCAAATAGCCACTCAAGTACCAAATCCTGGGTCTAATTTTATAATATCCTGAATCTCTCCTGGCTGCCATAATCCCATTTTAGGTATTTCTTCCACCTGTGGACCTCTAGCATCCTCATCTTGTTCTCAACCTATATCTAGAATTGCTTTGCCCTTCCTCAATGAATGCCTCACTCTAGACTAACTTCTTTTTTTTTTTT
>NW_007730624.1:89262-90780 GCF_000696425.1 Galeopterus variegatus
TGTTCTTGTCAGAATGCCACTCTTCTTTAAAAACCTAGTTCTAATCCCATCTACTCCATTAGATTTCTCAGTCCCACCAACACACAGGCTTCCTCTCTCCTCTGAATGTGCTCTAGAGCACTTATGAACTCTCTTATTCTCTTGGTATTTACTGTTATTGTTCAGGATATGTCTACGCACAAGGACAAAAAAAAATGTGATTTTATATACAGCTTGTCTTATCCCCTATCCCCCAAATCTATACACATTTTGAGGGCAGAAGTCATGTTATGTGTCTTCACATCCTGTATGGCCTTTATCATGGGGTTGTATGTTTAAAAGACAGGTATTCATGACTGGCCAACTCTCCAAACCCTTCTCAAAGCTGAGTGGTCATGGGAAGAAAGCTACACTTAGTCTGAATACAGAGCTTTGAAATCCCTCTTTCCAACCCCCTTATTTTATTCTGAAAACTAAAGGTCCATGCTGGCTACAGAGCATGGCTTTAGTTCATTTTACAAATTCAATATCCTGAATGTGACTCTCTTCTGAACTCGGAAAAGACTGAGAGTACAAATACTTTTTCATGGGTGCCTCACATAAAGCAAGACCCGAAAAAAGACATAGATCTCTTTAAAGCAAAACTGTAAAAAAGCAAAAGATTGCAGCCAATTCTTCCTACCCCAAGGGCTTTACAGTGGAATTTTTATTTCTTACTTATCAACCTGATTGAATAACTGATGTCTGCTTTAAATAGTGCTCATTCCCAGCATGGGGTACATACATTTAAGTAAACAATTGCTAATATTTTCAAGATTAAGCCTCCTTGGACTTTTTTAAAACCTCACCTATACCTTCAGGTTTTAAAGAAAGGAAAGTAGAGATTGGAGGGGTTACTCCTTTGAAAGAATAAATCATTTTGAAGGTAAGGAAAGGGGGTGGGAATAGTGGTGTTGCTGTCCATGGTTCTGACATATGTTACTGCAAGAGAACATACCATCGATTGTGGTTTACAGAGTAGTAATAATAATACTATTAATAATATCAAAGTGCTGAGATATGACTGTTTTGAAACCATACTAAAATTTAAAATATTGACCGTATTTTATATGTATATTTCTGTGTGTGTATGTGGGAGCGTGAACATGCCTACGTAGGAGTGAGTCCATGGCGGTGGTTTTAAAACTGTTTTGATTTTCAGGGTTTGTGTAATGTATTTGTTCATTTCTGTTGCTTATAACAAAATACATGGAACTGAGTATTTTATAAAGAAACAAAATTTATTGCTTACAGTTTCTGAGGCTGGGAAGTCCAGAGTCCAAAGAACACATCTGATGGTGGTGACAGAGACTGCTCATGTTGCAAGATGGTGGAAGCAAAGACAGTTCCTCATGTGTTCTCCTTTTAAAGCCCTCAAAACCAACCCCCTGACCACCGTTATTTATTTATTTATTTTTCCTTTTTTTTTTTTTGTCTTTTTTACTGACCAGTAACAGGATCGCAACCCTTGGTGTCGCGCCCGTACTGGGGACCGGCAAC
>NW_007730624.1:91882-107440 GCF_000696425.1 Galeopterus variegatus
CGGGAGCGCCACTGCGCTCCCAAGCGGCGCACTCTCCAGTGCGCCACCGGGCCGGCCCTGACCACCATTATTAATCCACTCACTACAGCATGGTCCTACAATCTAATCACCTCTTCCACACCCCACCTTTCAATTACCATAATAGGATTTCCCATTTGGGAAACTTACAGTGGGGATTAAGCCTCAATGAGGTTGGGGGAGCATCCAATCTACAGTATATAATATGCTGTCATTTGTGTAAAAAATGGGAATATACATATGCACATGTATATTACATATGAACACATATTCATACATACATATTCATAGGTATATGTAACACATATACATATACTTTCATTATATACTTTTAAATACACTTTGATGTTTGAAATATAACGTAGTACCTACTCAACAGTTGATTTTTAAGTTTGTCCCTTCTGATATTTTTTAAATTCCCTATTTTTAAAATGTTGTAATAAGCCAATCTGTTTTAAAATAGAAATAAAAGACCTATTACTGACCTTACCCCCAGTGTGGTTTGGCAAGCTCTAAAGAAGTTAGAGCAAAGCTTTTATAGTCCTACAATCAACACAAAAGGATGAAATGGGACATGGACTTATGACAGTGTGGTGTCTGAATTTGTTATATTTAGTATACGTTCAGAAGATAAATCAAACACCAGTGCACTGGTGTTCTCTAGGAACCTGTGGGAAAGAAGTAATAGGAAAATGCTGGGATTCCGCACCCCCCCTTATTATTAAAAAATCTCCAAAAGAAAAATAAATGTAGGGCCGGCCCGGTGGCGCACTGGATAGTGCGCCGCTTGGGAAGCGCAGCGGCACTCCCGCCCGAGGGTTCGGATCCCACATACAGACCGGTTCCCGCTCACTGGCTGAGCGAGGTGTGGGAGCAACACCGAGGGTTGCGATCCCGTTGCCGGTCCCCGGTCCGGTGCGGGGGCAACACTGAGGGTTGCGATCCGTTGCCGGACACGGAAAAAAAAAAAAGAAAAAAAAAAAAAAAAAAAAAGAAAAAGAAAAATAAATGTAAACTCTATAAAGAATGGACATCAAGTTCACACCTCAGTTTCTTGCAAGAAAGAGCGCTGATTAGGAACACAGCATGGGACAGTTAATTTTTTCCTGCTGGTTTTCTAATAGGGTCCAGTGGCTGGGATTTAACTACAGTTTGGAGATTGATGAAAGCAGCAGAGGAGCAAAGTCCATGGCATCTCAAATCGGCGGGAAACTTCAGAGCCTGCTCTGCCAATGCTTCCAGCTTAACATGTCAGAGTCCATTATTATTTCTGCCTTTACCCCTTCTCCCTGCAGCCCAGCCCCTCCTTGTCGAGCCCTTCTTTCTGGTAAGGGCCATTCTCCTGGCCATCCAAGCTGAAAGTCTCTGATTCCTCTCTAATCTCTCTCTCTTTGCCTTTTAAGTGAACCCAGCGGCCAGTTTTGTGAAATCGGTTTCTCATTATTCTTTATATCTGGTTTTGGTCTTCATTACCCATTACCGAGGTGAGTATATACAGGGAGTATGGTGTGGCAGTCAGATCCCATGGTCCACATCCCCACCCCACTACCCATTAGTGTGAATAAGATCTCAGCAAGATACGGTCTTTCCCTGCTTCCATTTCCTAATCTCTTAAATAGACATAATCATAGCAGCTGTGTCATTTTTTTTTCCAGGTCTTTGATCACATTCATTTCTTCAGAGAGGCCTTTCCTGATCACCCTATGTAAAATAGCATCCCCATGACTCTGTCCCTTTACCCTGCTTTATTTTTCTTTATAACATTTGTGACCACCTGTCTTTCTATCAAGTCTTTGTTTAGTTTTTCATTTGTATGCCAACCTGTAATGTGAGTTCCATGAAGACAGAAATCTTGCCTGTGATTTTCTTCATCATTGTATCCCAATGCCTAAAGAATTCTTGGAACATGATAGGTGTTCACTAATTACATGTTGAATGAATGAATAAATAAAAATGCAGTGTATTGTGAGGTTAAATGAGATCATGTGTCAAAGTGCCTATCCAGAAATGTGAGCTTTCACAGTTCCCATCACCATTTTCTCCTCTAGTTGATCCTAGATCACCCTAATAATTTAATTTTACCAAACACTGCATGCTTAAACTCTATCACTAGCTTCCCATTGCCCTTCTCAAGACTTTCTCAGCTCAGTGTTCACAGTAATAAGAACCCAGCCATGTTTTGAAGTTTCTGAGATTTTACCCTATTTATAAGTTAATTTAGCCCACAACAGTGTCATAGATGCTGGCCAAAGATATGAATCTCCTGGATCAGAGACAAAGGACGTTATTACTCACAAAACAGCAGGCAACGTGAGCTTCATGTTCCTGTTGATTCTCCCCATCAGTCCCATGGGGAACATGTGGAATAGCCCAGGGAAATGCTGTGCCTGTGGTGGATTTGTGTCACTGCTGAGAAATCTTAAGCTTAGAAAACTCCCACTTTTACAGGAGGGCTGCTAAAAAACCTGGGCCCAGGAGGAGACGTTATATTTGTTATCCTGGCCAGGAAATAAATATGCCCTCTACTCTGAAAAGAGACATTACCTGTGCCTTCCCCGGCTGTTTGCTGTACACTCATCTTTGAAAAGGCAATCTAGGACAGATGCTGTCACCAGACATGTAGAAATGCCATGGAGTATTGCTCCTCAATCTACCTATCTACGTTTATATCCTATGACTCTTAAACTTACACCAAGCTGCAGCACATGCTGTTCCCCTTTGCATCCTGTAGTGTGCTCACTCTGCGTCTCAGTGTGTGCTCTTCATCCCAAGCATTCCCACGTAAAACCTAATCTTACCTTTAAGACCTCCCTCTTCCCCCAGCCATCTGCATGGCTTACTTGTTCACTTCCTTAAGGTCTGTGCTTAAAGGCCCCTTTATCAGTGGCCTTTCTCTTAACTAAAATAGAAACCTGACCCCCTCTCCCCCAACAACACTGTCCCCTTTATCATCATCACCCTATGACATGTATGTATGTGCATGAATGTATGTAATACATACTTGTCTATGGTCTGTCTTCCCTCTCTAGAATCTCAGCTCTTTAAAAGCAAACACTTTGAATGTTTGATATTCTGCTATAACCTCAATCCTACAAACAGTACCTGGTACATAGTAGATGGTGAATAAGTATCGTTTGACTTTGTGTGTTAATTTTGTATTTCACTTTCTCCACGGCCATTTCCAGCGTTGCCAAGTGGAATGTAATCTCTCCATCTGTTGAACCTTAATTCTTCTTGACTTGTCCTACACCTTATTAGGGGTGTGTGCATCTTCTTTCTCTTTAGACTGTGAGCTTCTCGAGGGCAGCACCTTTCTCTTAGTCTAGTAGCTGCTTAGTATGTCACCCAGTTCCTTTTATACAGGCCCAGTGCATTGCATTTCATTGTAAGCGAAGAGACCAAGTAGCCTGAAATACAGCATTGCTTTTGATCCTTGTTTACTTAGCTATGCATCTTGGGCAATTGGAATGCGCTGTCTAACAGAATTTGGAGGAAATAACTGATGCCAGTTGGCAGATGCTAAGAGGAAAGAAATTTCAACTAAATAAAAGGAAAAACAAATGGGACCTGCCAAAGGCAGTGACTGCCTCAAAAATAGTAAGCACCCCCTCCCCAAAGAAACTCCATCACAGAACTCAAGCTAGGCAACCACTTAGGAGATTGGCAGCAGATTCAAGTATAGAATGGGGGTGGGGGTGGGTCTGTCTAGAGATTCATAGAATACCCTTCTACAGTTTATATTCTATGACTTCTTTGTGCATTTGCCCCATGTATCCATCTATCACATAATGATATGGAGCAGTATTTTCTGAGCCTAGAGGTACAGTTTCCTTTCCATCCTTTTGGATTGGACCTTTATTCTTTTGTCTTTTAAATCCCACAACAGTTTTAATACATCTCTTGTACTTCTCACCTTTTATTTCAGTATTTGCTTACATGTCTGTCTTTCTAGGAGACCATATACCCCTTGAGAGCGAAAGCCATGTCTTATTTAACATCCTGTTCCTAGTGCCTGGGCTAGAGCCTTAGTTAGAGCTCATTAGATTTTCATAGAGTGAATGAATAATCTGTCCGATGTTGGCCTTTTCTACATTACTGGTACTCAGATTTGGGGCTGTTTGCTACCTGGACTTGCTGCGTGACCCCCAAATATTGCCTTTCTTTCTTATCCTACTACTTTGCTCCTTCTAAAGCACATTCATCTGTGAATCTCTGTAGGATGACATTGTTGTCATTGCTGAGAGTAATGCCTTTCTTGTTATCTAGAACAATTCTGTTACTGGATCAAGCAAGGACATTCCAAAAAAAAAAAAAAAAAAAAAAAAAGGAAGCATCTCAAAAGCATATTATTAATTTAACCATGTAAGTTCAGTGCTGTGAACAGGTACAGTGATGGGATGTGAGTGGGCAGCTGAGTTTCTCAAGAAGAAAGAGGCTTGAATGGTGGGGGTATTTCAGACATTAAGTAGCAGTTATTATTTGCTGTCTCTAGAGCATTCGGGGTGAGAGGCAGAGCTGTATACACCTTGCCATGGAGGCTCAGGCTTCCTGAGAAGGCAACCTTTGATTCTAAGGAGGTAACAACTTCCATTAAAGGTCTTTTCCCTTCCTCATAGCATAGGGTCTCTTTCTAAACAGATTCATTCTTTCCAAGGATCTTTTTTTTTATTAATCAGTCAACGTAGCTCTCTAGATGGCTATCTCTGTAATAAAGAAAGTATTGAGGTTCGGAAGGCCACTGCTGAGCTAAAAGGGGCATTGTACTTTTAGTCCAAAGAAAGGTGAGGCTGAACAGTACTTAGTGTTCACTCTCAGCATTACTTTGATTTTTCACCACTGTAAAGTAAGCTGCCATTCTTCTGCTTAAATATGGGTAATTTCAGAGGAAAACCCAGTGCCATGTGCTGGATGAGACTTAGTGAATGAATGAATTGANCTCTTGTACTTCTCACCTTTTATTTCAGTATTTGCTTACATGTCTGTCTTTCTAGGAGACCGTAGACCCCTTGAGAGCGAAAGCCATGTCTTATTTAACATCCTGTTCCTAGTGCCTGGCCTAGAGCCTTAGTTAGAGCTCATTAGATTTTCATAGAGTGAATGAATAATCTGTCCGACGTTGGCCTTTTCTACATTACTGGTACTCAGATTTGGGGCTGTTTGCTACCTGGACTTGCTGCGTGACCCCCAAATATTGCCTTTCTTTCTTATCCTACTACTTTGCTCCTTCAAAAGCACATTCATCTGTGAATCTCTGTGGGATGGCATTGTTGTCATCGCTGAGAGTAATGCCTTTCTCGTTATCTAGAACAATTCTGTTACGGGATCAAGCAAGGACATTCCAAAAAAAAAAAAAAAAAGGAAGCATCTCAAAAGCATATTAGTAATTTAACCATGTAAGTTCAGTGCTGTGAACAGGTACAGTGATGGGATGTGAGTGGGCAGCTGAGTTTCTCAAGAAGAAAGAGCCTTGAACGGTGGGGGTATTTCAGACATTAAGTAGCAGTTATTATTTGCTGTCTCTAGAGCATTCGGGGTGAGAGGCAGAGTTGTATCCACCTTGCCATGGAGGCTCAGGCTTCCTGAGAAGGCAACCTTTGATTCTAAGGAGGTAACAACTTCCATTAAAGGTCTTTTCCCTTCCTCATAGCATAGGGTCTCTTTCTAAACAGATTCATTCTTTCCAAGGATCTTTTTTTTTATTAATCAGTCAACGTAGCTCTCTAGATGGCTATCTCTGTAATAAGGAAAGTATTGAGGTTCGGAAAGCCACTGCTGAGCTAAAAGGGGCATTGTACTTTTAGTCCAAAGAACGGTGAGGCTGAACAGTACTTAGTGTTCACTCTCAGCATTACTTTGATTTTTCACCACTGTAAAGTAAGCTGCCATTCTTCTGCGTAAATATGGATAATTTCAGAGGAAAACCCAGTGCCATGTGCTGGATGAGACTTAGTGAATGAATGAATTGAATAAAAAGAACAGTGAATTTTTTTTAAAAAGTCATGATTATTAACAAAAGAGAATGCACGTGAAATTGGGGATAGGGATTAAAAGACTGTACAGAGGCTTTTATGATCCAAACTGGCAAGAGTGAAATGAGACAACTGTATACATGTGTTGTTGAAGGAAAAAAACTGTACTTGTGCCTAAAGAGGAATAATCCTTTGCTACCTGAAGGTGTGTATATGGTTGAGCAGTAACATGATTACGAGGCTTCTATCCAAGCGGGGTGGTAGGTGGAGGTCTGGCAATTGAGTAGTTATTGGTCCTTTCATTCTAATATGCTGAGGCACTGAAGATGCTCCAGGGACCTTGATGACCAGATACACAAAAAATGAATCCTTGAAGATTATGCAAATATGAGCTGGAAGGATTAGTGTCTAAGGAGAGAGGATATTAGAAGAGTGTTTTGATTATGGATGCTTTTATCTTTTCCTCATTTTCTAAATTTCTTAAATATCTTTTTATTTATTTTGTAATAAATAATATGAATGGAAATAGGTTTTACTTTCCCATTAGAAATATGCCCTCTGCTCTGAAAAGAGACAGAGGAATCTTATTATTTAAAAAAATAGGTTTTACTTTCCCATTAAACATTTTTAGTGTTTTGAGTGGGGAGAAGTGTGTTTCTGCCTCATATAATCCTTCCTCCTTGACTGAGATTTCATCGTTGTGGATTACCTGTGATATGTCACTGGGCTCACAGGCCAGGTTTAACTTTTTTTTTACTGGCATCCCTCACTCTGACTGGCTCTGAACTGGTCCGCTAGACCATCAGAGGGGAGGGGATCTATCCTTGAGCCTCTCTGAATCCTCAGGGCCTGACATAGTTCCTGACAGGTAGAAGACACTCAGTAAATATAGAAATGAACTGAACCGGGTTAATCACAAGGGACACTGCTCGAGGTGGTGTGCACCAGTGCAAATCCCATAATTTGAAGGAAAACTCTAATCTCATGCATAATGGAGGAAGGGATTAACTTAATCCTTGGCTATAAAGGGAAAGCACATTTAAAAAACAAATGAAATAATGGGCTCTAATCCCCCCATGTCAAGACTGCCTGAATGGGTAGATTTTATGGCAGGATAAAGGAATTGGCTTTGGGATTCTTAAAGGTTATGAACCAAATTAGGATTTTGTCATCTTCTGGTATTGGTTGGCACTCGATGAGTTAGAAGCAATGTTAAAATTAAAATAAATTCTTTCTGACTCTCACTGTCAAATTTAATTTCTACTACATATGTCATTGTTGATGCTCAAGTCCACCAAGAATTTAGTATCCCTCAGTGAACATCAGATTAGTACACTCTGCCTGTGCTGAGACTTTTACAATGATGTGCTTAGTTAACTCATGTTTGCTTTCCTCAAGTAGGTTTTAATATATCAAGATATTTGAGATTGACTAAGAAATCTTATTTTTCTCTATTCTCCAGAGCTAATTATTTAAAAGATATTGTTAAAGAATCAATTGTTAGGGCCGGCCTGTGACTCACTTGGGAGAGTGCGGTGCTAATAACACCAAGGCCATGGGTTCGGATCCTATATAGGGATGGCCGGTTCGCTCACTGGCTGAGTGTGGTGCTGACAACACCAAGCCAAGTGTTAAGATCCCCTTACTGGTCATCTTTAAAAAAAAAAAAAATCAATTGTTAATGAGCCAAAAGATTTTAATGATGATAGCAGATATGTGTTAAATTGTTACACTATTATAAAATAAAAGTTTAACTGTGCTTTAAACACAGTAGGCACCAATCATGTGCTGGAACTGGCATGTACCAGCTTGCGTGAGCTGATTGTTAAAATTTCAAGAACTTTTTGAGCCAGTTGTTAAACAGTTGGTAGTTTGAAATTGGCCATAGATTTCATGAAGGGAGCATTTAAACCACGGAAATCAGCAGTTGCTACAGTCAGGGCTTCCCCTCCCCCTCAGAAAATGCCAACAGTTAAACACCAGCACTCCACTGGTCATCAGTCATATTTTTATTGAGTGATTGTAAGCATAGTATATTAAGAGTATTTATGTTTATTTTTTAATAATAATTCTATCATTGCTACTTTTCTTATCTTTCTATAACCAATTTCCTAAGGATAAGAACTTATACATATTTTTTAAATGCTTTTTAAAAAATCACAATATGATTTTAAAGAAAATTAGATAAATTATAAAACTGAATAATGTAATAGATTTTTTTGCCATCTTTAACTTAAAATAAAAATTTTCTGATTTGAAACTGATACACAAAAGATCTTATAAAAGGATAATAAATAATTAAGGTAGGAAACATGAATTCTTATTTAATTTTTAAAGTCATTGGAAAAGAGTTCTGTTAGACCTCATGGGACAACCAGGGTGCTGTGTTAGAGGACTGGAGCATCAGAAAGAAGAATGGACAAAGAATTGGAAAGTTTATTTTAGAAAATAATACTTTAATGGAAGGGATCTATTTAAAAACCTGATTCTCATAGTGCATTAGATGTCTCCTGAATGTTTGTTAGATGCTTTCAGATAAACATCTACTCTTCCAGGTCACTAGAGTTTAGGGATGGATTGATGATAATTCTTAGGAAATAATCAGAATACACTCATGTTTCTTAAGCAACCACACTTGCCTGAAACAGTCAGGTGCGGTACAAAGCAATCTAACTTGGTCCACAGGCTCTTCAACCAGCATCTTATGATCGGGCAGTCCAGACAACAAAGGCTTCATTTTTCTGCAGTGCTTTGTTGCGTTTTCTTGGGCTTGCTATTGTCTTTGGAAAGTGGTGTGGATGATAAGATAGAAAGGACGTAGAAGTTATGAGACAGGGTTTAAAGAAAAAAGGAGAAACAGAACTGGTTAAGATGAGGAGACAGGCTGAGTACATGACACTACTCCCAGCCCTCCCCCACTTCCAGCCCAACCACCCTACTGAATAGATTTACAAAGTCAAGGCTATTTCCAGAGTGGAAGAAGATAGATAATCCGAGTCCCGAGGAGTTTGAAGCAATTGCCCACAGGTTCTGTGACCCTGGCTTACAAATGCTCAAGAATAATACAGTCATAAACTTGAATATCGGGAAGGATCTTGGCCATTACAGACAAGAAAAGAGGGATGACTTTCAAAGCACACAGCTCGTTACTACTAAAGCTGAAAGTCTGGGCCATTACTACTAAAGCTGAAAGTCTCTTATTTCCCAATTTAGTGCTATTTCTAGTGTCTGTGCTTGGACATCACTACATTGAATGTACAACTTCATTCGTTTTAAGGCAACAAATACCCTGGAAATTATTATTGAGTTGAGTGAGATAGTCTGCCAAATGGCTCACATGGGCTCAGAACTTTGGCGCTGCAAGGAAAATACAAAACTGAGAATATGCAGTCATTATCAATGGGGAAATATTCTGAGATCAGAAAGTTGAAATATAATCTAGATTCCATAAACCTGCAAAAAGAAATATAAACAGAATTACTCTGTGTAAGTATAAATACCTATTAAGATATATGATAGTTATTGATTTCCTAGGCAGTATAAAAAGAATATTTTATAGTGGTTTTTTATATTTTTTAAGTTCTTTCTTGAGCCAAAACTTAAAATATTATAGAGAACTTTATCAGAAAAGCTTCAGACCTGGCTAATGGTTTCCAGTTTTAGCCCATATCTGGTGTTGACTATGTCAGTTGGCTCCAGCTTGGCTTCCATAGACTTTTTTATTGATGGTTCAAAAATTGTATATATTTATAATGTACAACATAATGTTTATATATACACACACACACGCACACACACACACTGTGTAACGGCCAAATCAGGCTAATCAAAATGTGCATTACCTCACATACTTTTCATCTTTTTGTGATGAGAACACTTAAAATCTACTCTCTCTGCAATTTTCAAGAATACGATATATTGTCAACTATCGTCACTATGATGTACAATAGACCTCCTGAACTTAAATTTTGTGTCCTTTGACCAATATTTTCCCATTCTCTCCACCCTCCACCCCCTCCCTGGTAACCACTGTTCTACTCTCTGGTTCTGTGAATTCAACTTTTTTAGATTCCACATGTAAGTGAGATCATGCGGTAATTGTCTTTCTGTGGCTGGCTTATTTCACTCAGCATAATGTCCTCTAGGTTCATCCATGTTGTCACAAATGACAAGATTTCCCATTTTCTTTATCCATTCTTTGGTTGTTGGGCACTTGGGTTGATTCCATGTCTTGGCTATTGTGAGTAATGCTGCAGGGATCTCTTCAACATACGGATTTCAAATCCTTTTATATGGTATACCCAGAAGTAGGATTGCTGGATCATATAGTTCTGTTTTTAATTTTTTGAGGAACCTCCATACCATTTCCCTTTAATGGTTGTACTAATTTAAATTCCCACAGACAAATACAGGGTTCCCTTTTCTCCCTATCTTCACCAGCACTTGCTATCTTTTGTTTTTTTGATAACAGCCATTCTAGCAGGTATGAGTGATATCTCACTATGGTTTCTATTTGCATTTCCCTGATGATAAGTGATGGTGGGCGTTTTCCCATATACCTGTTGGCCATTCATATGTCTTCTTTAGAGAAATGTCTATTCAGGTCCTTTGCCCATATTTTAATTGAGTTTTTCACTTTCTTCCTATTGTGTTGTTTGAGTCTGTTTTATACTGGAGACTGTGTAGCAGAGAGAGGTGTGGCTTGGAGGCATGAGGGTCAGCTGCCCACCCAGAAGCATCTGTGTCTCTGGCAGTCCCGCAGGTGGGCATGCTGTCTGTGCAATCCCATAGCTGGTTTTCATGCATGCAAACTCGGTGCTTAGTTTACTCACTTTACTGCCTCTGCTGGCCTTTTTGTGCCATATTAATGGGTTTGCAGTTTCAAATTTCAATTTTATTCTATTGGTTGGGTCTCATCAGTCCCAGTCGTTCTCCCCTAAGTTAGTTATTTAGTATATTTTAAGTCATGAGTTACTAAAAATAGGAAATGAAAAATCATTAACTTCAGTAGAACAAGGTCATCGTGCTCCACTGAGGGCTCTTAGTCTTGGATTTCTCTATTCAGAGAGTCAGTGCAGCCACTTTCTAGAATGAACCATTTAAATATCGTTGCCATCACTTGTCCCGCATGTGCTCTTTGCTGGCGCAGCCATCAGATTGCAGTGAAGCAGAGGGTTAATGGAATTTCAAACTACTGATTTACTCCTGGGGTTCCTTAAGGATGTGATTTATGAATCTGGGTAGTGCCACAGGGTCATGGAAGTATTTTAAGGAATGTGCTAGATTTAGCATTGTCTGCTAAACCGCAGTCATAAAATTGTCATTGTTCTGGCACTCTGGCTGTGTATGTTATAATTTGCATTCATTCGGTTGCTGTTGGATGATTAGAGAACCATAAAGTCCTGTTAAAATTACTTCAGTAATTCCCATTGTGACATTCAAATAAGTCACATGTTCCGAACTAAATGTTAAGCCACAAAAAGTGTATGTTTGCTACTGCAAGCTTATTAAGCAAAAAGAGAAATTCTTATTAGCAAAGGAAATAAATGTTCATCCCAACCAGTTGTCATAACTTCATTTACCAAACCAACATGTAGGGCTTTTTCTTGATATACTTGAGGAATCTTATTATTTAATTATAAACTTAGGTTTTGTTTAAAAAAGCCACATTACAAAATGGAAGCTGGTCATCTCCCCTAGAATTGGGTCATGAACTAAACTGTACTAAGAAGGTTGGAATTTCAGATTACTTCAACATACTTTTACAGGGCTACTTTATTCAGCATTGAACTTGGCTCTGAAGAACATTTATGTGATAAAAAAATTTCAAGCTCAAATATGCAAAGTCAAATTTTGATTGAGAAGACTTATAGTTTATTGCATTCTGGTTAACTTGTATTTTATTTATCAATTTGCTTTTTAAAAAATTTCTTTACAGAAGTTTTCTAACAATTATAAGTATGCTGAAATACTCAGGAGGAAGTGTACTGATGTTTACAATTTACTTTAAAATACATCAAAAAATAAGATGGATTTTGATTAGAGCAATGGGTGAATAGATTGATATGTTATGGTAAAATATGAGTTGGGGTGTTTATAGTGAACAGGTGTTCACTATAAAAATTCTTTCAACTTTACTGTGTCTTCGGAAATTTCCATAATATAATTTTGAAAAAAATCATTAACCCTCATAAAAGTTTAAGAAATATAATATTATTACTGCTTTGGCAGCCAATTGAATTTATTTTAAGGAATTTATTTTTATTTGTAGCAAAGTGACAAAAACATGTACTTAGAAATCAAATAGCACTAAAAGATTTGTTACAAAGCAGAGAATTTGCTTATTTTACCTTTCCATGCAAATCCTGTTCCCTCTCTCATCCTCCTGCATCTATATGACAAATTTTCCGTACATCAGTAGTCAGTATTATATTTTATTGCTGAATTAAGTAGTGAACTGCTTTTGTTTCATTTGTTACACAATTTGCTCTTTTTGTTTGGAGTTATTGCTTCATTTTTTAAATTTGCTTCCTTTTATATCCAAACATTTCTTGAGACATGGTAAACACTAATCGATATTATTTTCCATATGCTTAAATGTATGAGAGGATCTACCAATTACATTTGTTTTGGAAAACTTTCTTGGAAACCTCCACTCTCCTATTCATTAGGCCAGGGTGAACTGCTGGCTTCCTGCACAACCATCATCACGGGCTTTCCCTTCACCATTTTCTTGGGAGGAAACTCCCTTTTGACCTTTCCTGTTTTCTAGTTTTATGGGGTTCTGTCTCAGCTGTTTTAGGCGTAGTTTCTTTGGTGGTTTCCTGCCATGGGATTCCTGTAAGATAAAATTTTTGAGAGCTTATAAATCTGTAAAAAAAATTTTCATTCTACCCTCACTTATGATGTTTATACAATTTAAGAACATTTATCAGAATTTTGAAGGTTTTGTGGCTTCCAGTGTTGCTAATGTAAAATCTAATGCTATTCTCCCTAATACAAAGGAACTTCAAAAGGTTCAAGGAAAAGTAGAATTGAAAGATAATACAAATCTTTCCATGAACTTTTTGAAGTACCCTCATTCTTCTTTCTATATAACCCATTTCTTTTTGTTTCTATAATCTTTTAGGATCTACTCATTATCTCTGGCATTGTGAAATAATTTTAGGGTGATATGTCTTGGTGTGGGTCTTTTATCATTAGGGTAGTAGGAATTCTTGAGGCCATTTAATTCTTAAAACTATTGTCCTTCTGTTAATTTTTCTTGCTTTATTTCTTTGATAGTCTTCCCCTTTGTTTTCTCTCCCTTGAAACATCTGTAAGTCAGATTTTTTGTACCTCCTGTATTGATCTTACATGTTTTCCCTTATGTTCTTTTGAAAATTTTTTTCCTACATCATGAGAGAGAAATGTGCTTTTTACTTTCCAATGAAGTTTTTATTTTTATTTTCATATTTGAATTTCTAAGAATTCTAAGAGTTCTCTATTTGGTTTTTGTATTTGTTTCCCCAGAATATTCTGTTCCTTTTCATGGATGCAATATCTTCTCTTAATAATCAGAGGAAATTAATATTTTCTGTGGTCAGTGAAGCTTTCCCAAATTTATTAAAAAATAAATTTTCCAGGGCTGGCCCGGTGGCGCACTGCTATAGTGCGCCGCTTGGGAGCATGGTGGCGCTCCCGCTGAGGGTTCAGATCCCACATACAGACCGGTTCCCGCTCACTGGCTGAGCGAGGCGCAGGAGCGACGCCGAGGGTTGCGATCCTGTTGCTGGTCCTGGTCCGGTATGGGGGCGACACTGAGGGTTGCGATCCGTTGCTGGACACAGAAAAAATAAATAAATAAATAAATTTTCCATCATAGATGCTGTAAATCACTGTATCCTTACTTTCTAACATTTTCTAAAAGTTAGTTCGAGAATATTTTTTAAAAATTAATAGCTTTCTTATTTTATCTGCTGTACAGTTAAATGGGATGTAAAACAATATTCCCTGATGTTACTCCATCTGATTTTTAGAGGGCCACAAATTGAATTTTCTTGCTTTGTCGTCCTTTAAAATAAATGCCTTTGAGTTTCCATTGTGGTCCTCTTTGTTTCTTCAAGATGCAGAATGCATGAGTCATAACTTATACTAGTGACCCATTTAGATCCCTACTGGAGAGCTCTTTCGTGAGAGAATTCATTGAAAGCCTCTGGCTTGGCAGTGTTGGTTGACCTTAACATTTAGTTGTGTTTTATGAACTTGTGGCTGGTTGTGCCCTTTGGAAACCCTGATCTCACAACATGGTTATTTGAACATTCTCTCTCATAGATGTTCTGTAGAAGTGTTGGAAGTCATCATAATTGGCAGCTTTTGTCAGAAGTAAAAGCATGCATAGAGGAACAATTTCTAGTACTTTGGATCAGAAATAGAGAATGTTCATTGGGGCTGGGTAATTGTGACTTTCTAAAGTTAGGTGGTGGTTACATATCTGGCCACTGGTTTCTCAACCAAGTTAATAAGCAAATATCTCTTTTTTAAATCAAGTTGTAATGGAAAGAAAGGAAACATGAAAATAATTTATCCATACTGTATTTCGTGAGAAAGAAATAGACAAAATTTAGCAGCCATGCTTGAGAAACTTTATCCATACTGTATTTTGTGAGAAAGAAATAGACAAAATTTAGCAGCCATGCTTGAGAAATTTAGGATACTCTTGGAAATGTCTGTGACAGTCAACACAGTAATAATCCTCAATCACTATATAAAACTGGACAAGATGCCAAATGTAATGTTATGCAAGACCGAGCCTTGGTTTGTATGTTACCAT
This sequence comes from Galeopterus variegatus, assembly GCF_000696425.1. NCBI lineage: Eukaryota > Metazoa > Chordata > Mammalia > Dermoptera > Cynocephalidae > Galeopterus > Galeopterus variegatus. Next base: position 106,682 of record NW_007730624.1, read on the forward strand.
CCCTTTTGGAACTGAAGACCAGAGCCACTGAAGCAAAGCTCCGGCTTTATGCTTTGTCCCCTTTCTGTCCAGTCCCCAATTTGAATTGGTCCAGTAACGGGAGAAGCAGAGTAGCCAAAGCAGTGTTCCCCTGCTTCTGTTTTAGAGTGTGAGGAAAGAGAAGAAAAGAAATAATTAAAATCATTATAGACAGTTATCTCTGAGAGAGTGAGTTTATACCCGTATATTCTAATGCATAATTCTTTACTTAAAGACACAGCTTATCTTACTAGAAGCTAAGAAATGAAATACTTTAACATTTAGGTTTATATAAAATTTCATTGTAGTGAATGGATTTAGGTATAGGTAGGTGTGTGTGTGCACATATGTGTGCATGTGTGTACAAGTGTGTGTGTGTTATAAGCACCCTGAATAAACTTCACGGTCATAGAGTTTAAACACAGTGTTTAAAATAGTTGGGAACATATAATAAAGTATAATTCTATTTTAAGTATTTTGGCACCTAGAATAAAATGAAGCAGATTAATATGTTTAGCTTCCTTTTTTTTTTCTTCCCAAAGTACAATGTATGTAACAAAACACTCTAACTATATCACAAATGTATGTACAACCTCACTAAGGGGGTGGGGGTTAAACGTGCTGACCCAAGTAACTCTGGAAATGGGTGGAGTCTATTAAAGAGGGCAAAAGAAGTTGTGCGTAATTATTCTCTTGTAGATTATAAAGTTGTTTCCCATGGGAATATGGGTTAATAATTCT